>NW_005843477.1:7481-13192 GCF_000455745.1 Alligator sinensis
CCCAGCCAATGCCACAGGAGGCCCTTGTGCTCTGGGCCGGTTGACTGTCTGGCTACCGGGTATGCCTATGACCTCTAGTAAGCGTCACCGGAGAGGTTTGAAAGAACTAAGAATCCTGTGATAGTGACGTAAACCTCCTAAGTAAGGCCGAGGTAGTGTCCTTAGCAGTTTCCATAGTAGGGGTGCCAGGCCTAGTGGTGGACGCTGAGAGGCAGCTTAGTAAGGTGGCCTGTGCCCTGGCAAAAGGCCTATATACAACTTCACAGGCCCTAGCTGCCCTCAATATTGAAATGAAAGAACTAAGAGGAGCTACTCTGCAAAATAGAGCAGCCACAGATTACTTACTGCTGAGGCATAACCACGGATGTGAAGAGTTCGAGGGAATGTGTTGTTTTAATTTGACAGATAATTCCGAGTTGATAGAGTCAAAGGTGCAGAAGTTAAAAAAAGTTCTGTCTCACATTAAGCAAGGGGAAGGGTTCGACTTCTCATGGCTTACTTCTTGGCTTCCTAATTTTTCATGGCTTAAGCAAATTTTCCATGGCCTGGGCCCAGCAGCATGGACCTGGACCCTGCAGTCGGGCCTGTTCCTTCCACATTCAGCACTTTGCGGCTGCACCAAGAAACCTCCCATATTGGAAGCTTGCCCAGCATCTGCAGGTGTCCCCATGTTGGGACATCTCCTGGTCATTGCCCAGCTTCATCTTCACAGCCCAAAGTGAGGCAAGACCTCCTGCCTCGGGGCTCCTGAGCACGTTCCCACACAGGGCCTGAAGAGTCCACCCTGCCCAAGTCCCCCCAGTTAACAGTGCGGTGCATCAGTGGGGGCAGCTCCACAGGAGCCCTGGGCTCCAACTGGGATGGGGTCCCCCCTGGTTGCCTGCTGTGTGGGGAGAGACCACAACAGTGTCATGGGGAAGAACAGTGGCACTCCCTGCTGGGGCAGGCAGGCAGGAGGTGGTGCTGTCCCACGGCATCAGGAGGTTTAGCAGCAGAGATACCTCATGTGCTGGGCAGAGGGAAGGGCAGAGATGAGGTGGGGACTGGAGGGCTCTCTGCTGCTGTGTCTGGGTCAGTGGGTGGTCGGGGCAACTAATGCCATGAGGGCTTTTCTTCAAAAATCCCTCATGGCATCATGTTTGGAGACAGCCATGAAAGGGCAGCTAGTCCTCAGCTTGTCCTTGCAGCCCAAGGGAAATCCAGGTCCTGTCACTGTCCCTGTGGGGAATGGAGAGCCTGGGTGTGGATGGCTGCAGCTGGTGTTGTGGGCGCAGATACCACAAGAGCAGGGTCTGGGTCATCGCCATCCCAGACCAGTGGCAGGTCACTGTTCCATGGGCAGCAGCATGTCAGTGATGGGGGTCAAGGTGGAGCCCAAAGGGGACCGGTGTCTCCAGTGTTTTCCTAAGGAAAGATGGACCCGTGGGGACCTGGCAACTAAAATACCCATGAGGATTTCAGTCCATGTCTCTGCTCAGCCCTCCCCACCTCAAGAAATGGCAGCAGGAGGCAAAGAGGCAATGGAAGAAGCACACATGGAGCACAAGAAAGGCCGCGTTCGGTGAGGGGCCACCCTATCCATGAGGCTGTCTGGTCACTGGGAGGCTGAAAGGTGGCAAGATGCTGGAGAGGAAGAGATTTGTGGGTGAATCTCCCATCCCCTGTCTTCTGGAAACCATCCCTAGCATCACCTGTTCTTCCCTGTTGGATTTCAGAGCCCTCAAAGAATCTGTCCTTCAGGAACGCAGCAAATCTCTTTCCTCTCTTGTTCCACTTTCAACCCCTCCAGTCTCCCATGGAGACAAGCTCCTTGGAGTCAGTGCACGCTGTGTAAGGAAGGAGTTGCTCATATTTGTAGACGTGGTGGTGGGAAATCCGGGTGCTGTGCAGCAAGGAAGTTCCCCATGAAGATCTTCTGTTGTTCCAAGAGGTGGAGAGAACTTTTGTGGGGTAAGGCCACGTACAGTTGCCACCTCCATCTGGGTCATGTCTGCATGGGTTAGTGACCTCAGTATCATGACTCTGATCTGGCAGGCTGCTTCAGTGCAGGAGCTCAATGGTGGAGTGTCATTGCTTCACTCCCACGTGTGCGCTCCAGAAAAGCAACTTGTTCCAAGTGGGCTGCTGGGGTGGCAGAGCTGGTGTCCCAGTCCCAGGACTGGGGTGGATTTGATTGCCTGTCACTGCAGCAGGGTGTTTCAAGAGCATTTGCTTTGTTTTGCTCTCTGGAATGGGAATAAGAGCAGACTGGTTACATGACTGGTTAGTAGCAGCAAGTGCAGGCAGAGGGGAAAGAATTGGTAAGAGGCAAGTGGCTTGTGCCAGGAGCTGGGGGTCTTCATTGGGCTGTGATGCTGTAGTGTCTGTGTTGTGACTGTTCAGACAACCAACAAACCTCTGGAGCAGGTGTTCATGTTTTGTGTCCTCAGCACTCTCCCCTGTGCTCTGTGAGGTATTTGCTCTTCCCCAACGTGTAACCAGGAAAGTGCAGAGCAACCCATATGGCGCCACTTCTTCTTGCTCCCAGGTCTGTTTGTGTTGCAGCATTAGAAGAAATGGTATCTATACAAAAGAAATAGGCACAGGGCAGATCCAATGGAAGCCCATTAAGGGCATTAATTTCTGTGGTGACACCAGCCTCTGCCTATTTGGTCTCACTGGTGCATCAGCCCTAGGCACGTGGATGCAACCCAGCCACTCACCCAAGGCTCTCAGTGCTCCAGCACCGTTCCTCAGGTCGGCTTCACTCCCGCAGGTGGATCCTTCTGGCTACAACCCAAACATTGTTGCCTCACCCGTGACCATGGTCTAGATGTGATGGGGACCAAAAAGCTCTTATTGAAATCAAAGCAGTATTTTAGTTTTGAGGCATAGAGAAGTAGAAGCTTCAGACTGGGTAGCAGGGTCATTGGTCCTCCTGGCAGAATGAGAAAGAGCAACACTTCGTGGTAATGCTGGGATAACCCCTGACCAGGGATCCCTCTCACCTGAAGGAGCAACCCCAGCCTACTCCCTGGCTACTCCACCTCTGACAGATACAGGGGGAAGGGACCGATGCCACTTCTACCACCAGTTCCCTAATGAGGCACCCCTCAATAGCAGGAGCCTGTTCAGCGTAGGGTGGTCCTGTGTGATCATCTTCAACTGCTCATTTATCACTTTTCTGAGATCTTTTTTGACAGTCATTGCTTCCCAGCAAGCCTGCCCAAAGTTATGAATTCTTGGTGGCTTGATGTTTCCTTTGGGACAGGCATATTCAGGTCATATTAATCAGCTGAGCCTCCAATCCCAAGCCATCCACACTGCACCGATGTGGTGTCCTGTGCTCTTCACTGTTGCCAGCTGCCCTAAACTTTGTGTCATTTCTAAATGGCATCTGACTACTGTTTCATTCCAAAGTCCTGGTAGCCCAGGCAAGTCCCTGCAAGAATAACCACACTGGAAATGCACTTGCTCAGTGAAATTGCCTCTCCTACAGTTGAATTTAGGTGTGTCATTGAACTCATTCTTTACCCAGGGAATAGGTGCCATGCCTGTGACTTTGGACACATTTTCCCTAGGCAAATCTATGAATTTGTGGTCCTGCAGTTTAGGCCTGGATGAAAGAGATATCAATAAAAATACAACAACAACACCCCGTGAATGTATAACTGCAAGGCATATACATGAGGTTCCTGAGAATCCACAGCTGTAGGTGCGATCAAAGGGACAAACCCACCATGAACTGATGGTGGTGAAAGCTGCTACAGGTGATGCTTCAGGTGCCCAAGGTTGGTACTGAATCATTAGTTGACAGAAATCAAAACCACTTCTGATATGTGGCTCCTGATCTTCCCTATGCTGTGTATCCTGGTGCCACAAGACACAAAAGGGATTTGGAGAAGATTAAAGCCCCTCTCAAGGTGGAGTAGACAAGGGGGAAGACCATGCAGTTCCTCCAACAGGTGGAGAAAACGGTGGTGTGGATCTGCTCAAAATCAGGCATGCCGCACCTATGCCTGGAACGCAGCGTTCCTTTTAAGCTGTGCAGCATGCAGTCATGCAGGCATGCTCATGCCGCACTGCCAGCTGCACCTGCGAGGCTGTGCACACCACACAGCTTAGAAGGAACAGTCCTGAGTCCTAAGTATACGAAGGAATGTCGTATACTTAGACTTCAGAAAGGCCTTCGATATGGTATCCCACACCATACTGGTGAACAAGTTAAGAGGCTGTGACTTGGATGACTACACAGTCCGGTGGGTGGCAAATTCACTGGAGGGTCGCACCCAGAGAGTCATAGTGGATAGGTCGGTATCGACCTGGAAGGGTGTGGACAGTGGGGTCCCGCAGGGCTCGGTCCTTGGACCGATATTCTTCAATGTCTTCATCAGCGACTTGGATGAGGGAGTGAAGTGTACTCTGTCCAAGTTTGCAGATGCCACAAAGCTATGGGGAGAAGTGGACATGCCGGAGGGCAGGGAACAGCTGCAAGCAGACCTGGACAGGTTGGACAAGTGGGCAGAAAACAACAGAATGCAGTTCAACAAGGAGAAATGCAAAGTGCTGCACCTAGGGAGGAAAAATGTCCAGCACACCTACTGCCTAGGAAATGAGCTGCTTGGTGGCACGGAAGCGGAAAGGAATCTTGGAGTCCTGGTCGACTCCAAGATGAACATGAGTTGGCAGTGTGATGAAGCCATCAGAAAAGCTATTGGCACTTTATCGTGCATCAGCAAATGCATGATGAACAGAGCCAAGGAGGTGAAACTTCCCCTCTATCGGGCACTGGTCAGACCGCAGTTGGAGTACTGCGTGCAATTCTGGGCACCGCACTTCAAGAGGGATGCGGATAACCTGGAGAGAATCCAGAGAAGGGCCACTCGTATGGTTAAGGGCTTGCAGACCAAACCCTAGGAGGAGAGACTAGAGAACCTGGACCTTTTCAGCCTCCGCAAGAGAAGGTTGAGAAGCGACCTTGTGGCTGCCTATAAGTTCATCACGGAGGCACAGAAGGGAATTGGTGAGGTTTTATTCACCAAGGCACCCCTGGGGGTTACAAGAAATAATGGCCACAAGCTAGCAGAGAGCAGATTTAGATTGGACATTAGGAAGAACTTCTTCACAGTTCGGACTCGATGATCTACCGAGGTCCCTTCCGACCCTAACATCTATGAATCTATGAGAGTATTGCTTGTGTTGGATCTTGGTCCCAATTGAGGTGGGGGGTTATCTCTGTTTTTGGCAGAAATAAAAATGAAGCTTTGGGGAACAAGTGGAGAAAGCCTGGGGATCTGAGTGTTGCAAGGACAAAGGAAAGCTGCCAAAAATGTTAATAACAGCACAGGTGGGAATCAAATCCATGGATGCAGAATACAGTAGATTAGCATTCTATTGCTGTAACCACTCTGCCACCTTGTCCTATCATTTTGTTTGAATGTAGTGATTTCCCCGGGGTACGTATCTGCCCAGTACCAGGTACTTGTCTTTCAGATTGTGATGGGCTAGCTAGTAGTAATTTGGCCCAGGGGTTTTGAAAGGGGAAACAATGATTGGAGGGCTTGGTATTCCCTTTCCTCACCAATCAGGCCCCAGAGAATCACCCTCCCTGTCCCCTGATAGGCCCCTTGGGTCAACTGGTGGGGGAGAAAAGGGGCAGCACAGCTGACTCAGGGGAGCCCTACAAGGTACAATCAGGAAGGAGTTTCAAAGAGATAGCAGAGCTGGTTCAG
>NW_005843477.1:13244-25133 GCF_000455745.1 Alligator sinensis
CAAAGGGGGCATGCCCCACAGGCACCGGTTGAACTCTGAGCAGAACGGCCAGCAGGAGAGGCTCCCTGCCGGACTCCACGATTCCCAGCGAACAGCTGCAGCCAGCAGGAGCAGTTCCCCACCTGGCTCCACCACAAAGCTGTGCAGTGACCTGAGGGGCTCCCAGCTCTGCTTCCAGTTTCTCCAGCAAGAGGCAGGCCAGCTTGACATGAGGCAGGTGCTTCCAGAAAATCAAATGCACTAACAGCTTAAAGCAGGCCCAGCTGTGTGTTACAGTTTCTGCCTAGCATGTGGGAGGTCTTAGTTCAAGTCCTGGCTGAGTCAAATAGGGGTGATTAAAGTGACAACGAGAGGGAAGTATTTTTGGAGTGGAGGGGGTCATTGTGGTTTCCCTCTTCCCCCATCCAGGTACCTACACCCTATATCCCTTGGTATTTGGTGTTTTGCATTTTGTGCATTTTATATTACATCAGTCAGTATTGTTCATTGTGTTGTTTTCTTTTTATATTTTGTTAAACCTGTCTTTTGTTAACTAGATGAAGAAGTCTACGAATGTGAATGCCTAACCTTTATTGAATCTCCTCCCCTTGGGGTATTTCCCCTATGTCCCCTATCCCCCCTGGGTTATATATGTTATGTTCCCACCACTGTTTCTGTCATTAAAAGGTGTATGGTTAAGTCCCCACTGGTGATCTGGTTCTGCTCGATATGGAAGGAGAGTCCCTACACCTCCCACAGCACTCGTGCACCTGCTCTGATCCTTTCAATTGGAGAGGGGGTACATCTTGGAGTACCACTCAGGTTACATAATAATGCGTTGAACATGCCAACTATGAAGCTTCTGGTTAAGGGTGATTTTATGGATAGACAAGTAGCCTTTCTTCTCTCTCACCTCCAGTCTCCCTCCTTATCTCTGGGTGGAGCTACATGGAGTTGGGGCAGGGGCCAAGGAGATGTAATGAAGAGGCTGATCTCCCCAAGCAACACAGTTTCTGCTCTATCTAGTAAGAAAACAGCCCTTCTTCGAACTATAGCGAGTCTTGTGCCCTGGGCAGTCCCCGGTCCAGTTGACTTTCAGCCGTGTAGTAGGTGCATTCATGTTTCCTGGGATACCTGTGGTGTGTTTGCAGATAAAAGAACACAGACAGAAAGGGATTTTCAGAAGCCAGCCTCTTGAGCAAAGAGGAAGTGCCTGTCACTAGGAAGAAAGGTAAGCCAGCTCCTTGAAAGAGTGACAGGAGTCAGGCTGATGACAAGGGAGGCAGCAATGTATAGATAGCTGACTGAGCAGCAGAGGTCCCAGAAAATGCTTTTCAAACAGTTTTTGTCCTATGTCAGGAACGCCGTGCGGCAATACAGGATCCTCCTGTTATACAGGCATGCCAAGCTCAAAGAAACAGACTGTGTTAAAATGTTCTTGAGCAGACTTCAGTCCTACCACTGGTAATCAGTGAGATGGGATGAAGAAGATGTAGCCAACTCCATCTGGAATATCAACACCTGGTGCAGGCTGTTCAAAGACCCCTTGGGAGGGGAAGTGAACAGAGAAAATGAAGAGGACAGATATTCAACCGGACCTAGAGACAGCGAGAAGGATTACAACAGGATCAGGACTTTTGGCTTCAGCTAATGCTCAGCACCTGGGAGCTCTGCAACTCAATAACCTCTGGACTTGTCTAGGGGCACAACAGCAGGCAGGGGATGCAGCATATCCACAGTGAGGACAGCCGTGCCCCATTGCCTTGTAGCAGGCCAATACGGGGTGCTCCTGTGCTAAGCCACCCACCTCACTGTGCCCAATCACTTTCCAGTCTCTGAGTGCTTCTCAGGGGGCGCCTCACATCTGGCCGACCCCCTTCCTGGAGCACACCCACTAGCCTTTTGGGTATCGCCACCACCACCCAGGGGCTGGACTGATCCTGGCTCTGTGTCCCCTGGGAAACACAGGGCTAGTATCCCGTGAGGGTACTCGACCCACTTCAAGATCTTGGGGTGCTTCCCTCAGTCTGAAGCACAAATAGTGTTCTCCCTTAGTCAGCCAAACCAATGGGACCCCAAGGCATAATCTAGCCCCTCTCCCAATAAATCTCCCACCCTAGGTATAAAGGAGAACTTTATTGGCTGCAAGGAGTAGGTAGGGTAGAGGGTAGAGCAATATCAGAGAAATCCCATAGAGGAAACAGGGTGGCTGGGTAGCCTTTAATCACGCATCCGACTGACTGGAAGCTATATACCTAGTTAGATCTCAGGTAGCTTACTCACAAGTATCATCCAGAGGGAGGCAGATATTAGGGCTGTGAGAGGCTTTGGACAGAGCTTCAGATCCGGAGAAGCTTCAGACACTTCGGAGTCTGAAGCATCACATCCAGGTTGAAGCACTGGCCCTGTTAGGCTTCCTGAAGTGGTTCGGAGCCGCCTCAGAGATCCGGCCATAGGGTATAATGGGAAAAGAATAAAATATCTATAACTTTGTTGTATTTTGTCTGATTTGGATGAAATTTTCTGGAGTGGTAGACTCTGTAGAGGATGAAGCCTGCCAAGGTACAAGAAGATCAGAGCAGGGGTTTTGCGGGAACAACACCCCAAATTCTTGAAAGCAAAACTCACATCACGTCTAGGCATTACAACATAGCGGGCTGAAAACTGCAGGGGTGGTAGCCTGTGCTTCGATCACAAAGTCTGCCAAGTTTCAAGAAGATCAGTGCAGGAGTTTGGGGGCAACTGTACCTCAAATTCTTTCAGCAAAACTCCTGTCACATCTATGTGTTACAATACAGGGGGGTCAAAACTGTAGGGCTGGTAGCTCTTACTGAGGCCACAAAGCCTGCCAAATTTCAATAAGAAATGTCATTTCAGTTCCAAACTTGTATCTCACCCACATTTCATGACAATATTGGGATAACCATGGCCCGAGGGATCCCTCTCACCCCAAACACCCCAAGCTTCCTCCCAGGCCACTACAGCTCCTATATATATAAGGGAAGAGGTTGAATGCCACGGCTGCGACACATAAAACAGATGTCTGTGGAGCATACCAGTCTGGGTAACACATGGCAGGGGTCATCACTCCCACATGGATGCTCAGGGAGCAGACAAACTCACTCAGTTCCCTAATTAGGCACCTGTCCATGGCAGTAGCTTGTTGGGCACAGACTGGCCCTGGGAGCTCGGGTTCAACAGATCACTTACCACATGTCTAGCTCCAGTTTTGAGAAGCATTGCTTCCCAGCAGAGAATGCCCAAGGCTGTCTCGGCTTCCAAATTCTTCATGGCTTCATGTTTCCTTCCAGAGTAGGAAGGTCCTATAATATTATGGTCATATTATACACTTGAGTCTACATTCCCAAGTAACCCAGACTGCACTGGTATGGTGACATACCCTGGTTAGGTAACAGCCCATCCGCCCAGGGGCACCAAGCTCAAAATTGGCTGTGTGTGCACATGTCTGTTTTGCAGCAGGGGAACATAATCAAGCTCTATGTGGCTGTGTAAGTTCACTGTTCCCTGGACACAGTCTAACACCACCAACTCTAGAATGACTTGCAGGTAAGAGAGTGGAGGTCAGCTCAGCACCACCTTTCCTAGGAGCCGGTTTGGCAAGGGCAGGTTTTGGTGCCCAACCTGCACAAGTAAGTACCCAGTTGGAAACTGGTTATTTCCTGCCTCTTCTCTCAGCTGACTTTTTGCTTCTCTCTCTCACTACCTGGAGCTGAAGCTTAGAAGTGAGAGAAGGCACTTCCTGGCTTGCAGCCCATATGTCACTTTTTGCCTTTCTTGAAGCAGAAGAAAGGGGCTGGAGGAAGAGCCCACAGTCCCTGACAGGGAAGTGAACCCATGCCAGGGTGATGAAAATGCCCAATCCTAGCTTCTAGACCACCAGAGAGGTCACATGACAGCATTTCTTTGCCTCTTCTAGTGCTGTCTCTCCTGCCTTTTCACAGCTCCCTGGATTTTATACAAGGCTGGTGCCAGCCGCCTTGAGGACACTTGGTCGTTCTGAACAGGGAAGCATCTTGGACCTGAGGCCAACTTGAATTCCCCACCTGGGGAAGTGCCAGGGTGTGGGGCTCTCTGAGCCACTCGTAGGGGGCCGAGCCCTTCCTGCCTTGTCTTCCTCACTCCCGGCATTCAAATCCAGCTGCTGCGAGGCTGAGCTTTGAGCTCACTGCAGCTGGTCCTGCATGACTGCCTCTCCCAGCATGCCCAGCGCAGCGGCACTTCACAGGCTCTGTGGTGCTGCCTGGCCAGACTTGTGGCTGGGAGCTGCTCAGCCACCATCAGCACCTCGATCTCCTCAGTCAACCACTTCCCAGGCACCCGCTCCCACTCTATGGGCCCTGGGTCCTCAACCTCAAGGCCCATGGCCCTTTGGAGGCGAGGCCCAAGCGCCATTTCTGCTCTCCAAGTGTCTCTACCCTAACCCATGTCCTCAGCAGCCGGGGTCATCTCTGCACCATGTTCCTGGCACCTCCACAGCCACCCAGGGCTGCACAGCTCATCCTGAGGCACGTGAAAGGCAGGACAGAGATGTCCAGGTGGGGGAGGGCTGTGCTGAGTCTGGCTGTTCCTGGCAGGGCGCGGGGCCCATCTCCTCATCCCCATATCCTCCAGACTGCTCTGTTCTCCCCAGCACACCAGGCACTCACTATCCCCTGCTCTTGGGAGGCTTCTTCCCACATCCAGCTGTGTCCCTGGAAGGGAAGGCAATTGGGCGTTTGCCTCATGGGATGGATCCCCGCTCCCTTCTTGGCCACCCTGGACCAGGCACAATGGCTCTTCTGCTCTCCTCATCATTGACAACTACGCTCTGGGCAGTTGAAAGCAGGAGGAATAGATGACCCGTCTCCGCCAGGGGCTGCACAGTGAAGTCCATGCCAAGAGCTATGGGGGGAAACATGCTAGGGCTCTGAGAGGCAGCAATAGGTGCCTGGTGGGGGCATGGGCTGGGAACTTGTTACATGTGGTGCACTGACCTACCCCTCTCTGCTGCCGGTACTTCTGGGTTCAGCCCATGTGCAGCAGGCAGTATGCATCTGTGGAAGAAATCAAACTTCGCCTTGTGGCTATATCAGAACTGGCAGAGCCATCTTGGTTCATTTAAAGCTCTACAAGTGAGCACAAGGAGGGTTCTCAAAGGAACTCTGACCTCTACAAGTTTACAAGTGTATTTATACTTTAGACAGTGAGAAAAGATGCAGCGTTCAGACAAAGCAACCTTGAAAGAAACAGGAAGAAGTTGATCATTTGTTTGTCACACGTAAGCAGTTTACTTTTTCAGCAAACACATTTTTTTGGGAACAGCTATCAGCTTCTGGTTCGGGGGAAAGGAGGAGGTTAACATCTGCACACAGCTTAATATATCAAGACAAAACAAGGCATGAAGGTTTTTTCTTATCTTAGAACATTTTGAAACATCAACATCTTTTTCTCTTCTCTTTCTCTCTCTTTGTCTCTCCTCTTAGTCAAGTAAGAGGCCTGGTTAAACTTATTTCCACACATCCCATACTGGCCCCTGCTCCCCAGGCACAGCATGCCTTGGGACCAGCACTTGCTGTGTGCAGGCTGGACCCATTGCCAGGGCACTGCCATGGATTCACCCGCACACCCACAGTGCAGCCCACACAGCAGCCCAGCACCCTTCATTCATCCCATGGGGTCAGATGAGTTTATCCACAATTGCACTGTTCTGCTTCTCTTCATCACAAACATCAAGAGGAGGATTCAGACACCTGGGATTGGCTCTCCTTTCTATCAAAATGGGAGCAAAGCTTCAGAATTGATGGAAAAGTTAAAACTACCTCCAGAGAACATACGAGGGGGGAAAAAATTAGCAGTGGATGGTTTCAAGCCATCGATCTCTCCCTGATGGATTGAGCATGCTCCCACTGCACTACCCAACAAGAAATACCTGCCTACTCCAAAAAGCACCTGGAGCAGTGCCCTGGAGGCTGTGGGCAGCATGGACGGCAGTGGGGGCATCTCGCAGAGGCCTCACACTGCTCAGTAGGGAAGTGCTGGTGGTGGGAACTCAAGGAGCAGATGGTGAGGTTTGGTGGGTGGGTAAAGCAGCAGACAACCCGGGGTGCCCACAGGACAACAGAGACACTCACCACAACACTAACAAGGACAAGGCTGGGGAGGTGCTGTCGCTGACCCATCACCTAATCCAACCTTTGGGGCACTGGGGCGAATACCCAGACATGGGGAAAAGCCTACACTCTGGCCTGCAGAGATCCTTGTTTTTCTTCTGGATCACCTTTCTCTTCCATCCCTTCCCCTGTGGTTTGGAAGCAGAAGTGGCAGAAAGAGAAAAGGAGTTGCACTGGCTGGGAAGTGAACCCAGGTGAACTACTTAAACGGCATCTGGGCTCACCACTATACCTCCAATGCTAGGCACCTTGAATGCTGTGAACCAGCTGGGGAAGGAGGAACCCCAAATACTGCATTTTTGCTTTGCCAGGATCCTTGACCTGCTCCAGTATGGGCTTTTTCAGATGTCTCCAACTGGGGATATGGGATCAAGCCAGAACCTGTGCATTTACATCTGCTCCCACCCACCATTGGCTGGTGCGGCCTGGACAGCGTCTAGCCTGTCTTGGGCAGATGTGGAGGATCCAGGATCCCAGGGCTCTGAGTGAAGAGTAGAGCCCAGGTGGGGAGTAGACCCCTATAAGGGAACCGGAAGAAGCCAGCATGTCCCATAGGAGTGGGGATCCTGGATAGGCCAAAGGGTACTAAGGCTCCTTACTCAGCTAAACAGACCCCCTGCCTCTGTTCCAGAAGCCCTGCCTGTTACCATGACTTCCACCTCCCCACTAGTTCTAAGATCAATACTTTATCCATAGGTGCAGGAGATATGGCCCAACACCTCCAAAACATGTAGTCATCTTTTGCAGACCCCTTACGTGGACCACAGGTTGAAAACCACTGAACTGAGAGCTGGTACAGGTGCACTGTCTCAATTGCACAGTCTGATCTCAGCTCCCTCCTCCCACAGCCAGAGCCAGGGCCGAATTCTCTCCCTAGTGAAAGAGGCTGACAGGAAGGTGAAGATCAGGGCTTCAGTATCACCATTAGAAAATGACACCCACCCCCCTGCACAATCCAGACAAACACAGATCCTGTTGGGCATCTGGTACAGGGGCGTGAGATCAGGGGCAGTAAGAGCCTGGAACTTGCCCCCCCACAACCCCACAGCCCAGATTCCCTCTTCAGGATTAAATTTGATCCCTCCCTTCCTCCCCACAGACTCTCTGGCAACCCCCACAGCCCAGAATTTCCCTGTCTCCACTTCCACCTCCACCGTCCAGCAGTGTCTCCCGGAGGTGAATTTCTCACAGCCCAGCACACAGCCCCAGAAGTCAAATCTCTCAGGATTGTTGGGCAGATGCTTCTGTGTCCCTTTCCATGTCACACTTCTTTGATCCTCTGACAGGATGAGGGAAGGATGAGCCGTGTCTGGATCCAGAGTCACTTTCTCTGCAGGAAAAGAAGGGAATCAGAGCATCGGGGCAGAGCTCAGCCTGGGAGAGAGGGGTTGATCACGTCAATGGCAGCATCGGCCCGAGCTGGAGGGTGAATCAGGCAGCATATACTCATCTCTGACTAGAAAGGAGCTCTGAGGCCTCAGTAAAGGGCAGGGCAGATTCACTTCCTACAGGCAGAGACAAGCCAGGGACACAGAAACAATCTGCTGGGTCAGGGCCGGGACTCAGGATCATTCCACTCCTGCACCCACCTGTCCTCAGGGAGAGGACTAGAGACCCTGGTGTCATAGGGGAGCCACAGAAGAGGGTATGACAGGGAGAAGATAGACACAGGTCACCTCTTTTGACCTTGGGAACAGGATGATTCTGTAACAGAGGCGAGTAAAGAAACCAGATAAAGAAATGGGAGGTATTTCATCCTGGAGACTCCTGGGGGGGAATGAGCAGGAGGAAAAGGTGGAGAACAAAGGTAGAGGAAACTACAGATACAGTGGAAGAAATGTTAGAGAGGAGAAGAGAGAGCTGTATTAAACAGGAAGGTGAGAAAGACCTAAATGAAGAAAAGGGAGGAGAGAGGACAGAGAAAGGAAGTGAGTGGCAGAAGAAGGAAGATTAGAGAAATGGACCCTTTGTATATGTGAAAATATCAGCTCACATGACCACACTCTTCATCAAACCACTTTCAGCAAACTTCCAGTCCCTTCCAACTGCTCCTTCATATCTTAATCTCTGTGTATCAGGCCTGTTCAGGTGGGGCCTCCTGCTCTCTCCATACCTTTCCAATACCTTCTTACTCATGTCCTACCTTTCTGGTCATTCCTCCCAATCCTGATGTTTCTCCCTCTTTGCACTCCCACACCTCTTCCACTGTAGTCTTTCTGTAATTCTTTACCACCCTGTGAAATTCATTTTTCTCTCTTCTGTCCCCAGGTTTTAATTAGAAAAATCTTTATATTTCTTCTTGTCTTTTTCATTAAATCCTCATTTGTCTCTGCCCCTGAATTTTTAGGAGGCAGTTTATAAGCTACATACATACATAGAGTCCAGTTTGTTACTTTCCTACAAACCTACTTTCTTACAAAAGGGTCTTGCTTTCCTAGCTTTTTTCAGAGGCAGTGAGGAAGATACAAAAAGCAGCAGCTAGAGGTTGCTGATAGCTCCTTGGTCTGTGGTAGTTGGTAGGATGCTGAGGGCTGGGGGTGCATCCAGGCTAGGGTGAGAGGAGGGCTCAGAAAGCTCAGGCAGAAGCACTGTCCAGGCAGACTGAGGTAGGGCAAGCCGAGGAGAGGGTACCCCATCTGGCCTTATGACTGTGGGTGAGGTAAAATCTTGTCCCATCTCATAATGGGCTGTAAAATGCAGGGAGTGAGTGAGCTCTGCCCTTAACACCGATGTCCTGCTACACAGCAAAGCAAAGATGTTGTCTCTCAAGGTGATATTTTTACCTTTCTCCACAGCTGGCGCAGTTCTTCCCAGCCCTGAAATGAACCACAGAATTGAACATGAAAGCTTATTCAAACAAATATTTTGGGAGTGTTCAGTGCTGTGTAAAATATCATGATTGGGAAGAACTAAGTTACAGAGCTTCAGCATAGAATAGATAAATCCCCAATAAATACCTGTGGGTGTGTCTACACATGCAATTATTGCAAAGCAATAAACTCCGGGGCAGTTTAAGCTATTCCTGGGTGCAGCATCTACACGTACACCCAGGACAGCAGCAGTCTGAGCTGGGGTGGAGTAGCCCCAGACTGGCAGGGGGACGGGGGGGGTTAGCCCAGGCCTCCAGGTGGCAGAGTTGGGCAGCGAAGGGGCTGGCTGGGGCAGAAGAGTGCTGAAAGTGTGGAGCTGTGTGGCTAGGTGGCAGGCGGCAGTCCGGCCCCCAGCTGGCTGAGCTGATTGGGCACAATTTACGCCCATGGTCAGCATCTACATGTGTTTAATCATGGTACATTACCCCAGTATAAAATAGTACTGTCTCTGACAGTACTATCTTACTCCAGCATAAATTAGTTTACTGTGGCCTAATACTGTTGTACATGTAGACAGCAACACTTTACTCTGCAGCTAATCTGTCTACTCTGCAGTAAAGTGCATAAGTAGACATGGTCTGTGTGACTGAGATTGAGTCTTCTACTAGTGGTTCATGTATGTGTATGTGTGAATTAGGATTCAGCCTTCAATGACATTGGTGGTTTCAAACTGTGTTCCAAAGGGTTCTGTGAAGAGACTGGGGGTAATGGAGGAATGAACTGGGAGGCAGTGCATTGCCCCTGTTGGGCCAGGTTGCCTGGTTCAGTGTTACCCCACAGGATAGGGGTAGAGGTTGTGTGGCAGAAGAAAGGATATGAAAGGGTCTGTGACTTCAGGAACTTTGAAAACCAGTGAATTATGCAATCTCAAGCTACTCCCCTCACCCTGGGAAGACCCTATCTTTCCCTGTTAGTCTACAAGCAGCAAGGATTACAATTTTATGGAAAATAATAAAATAAGCATTTTCTATCCTTTCAGTGGTGGATATTTCAACCTAAAAATCTATTTTTCCATTCTCCCTGTGTGACTGTGATTTCATGTATTTTTTTCCTGTCCTCAATATCTGCTATCTCAAGGTGACAATTCTTAGATTTTCATTTGTTCTTCACAGGAATTTTCCAAAAGCCTTGATAACCACCGCCACCTTTCTGTGAAGCCCTTCTTTTATGAAATGAGGTGGCTGATAATGGCCATGCTCCTACTGTGACTTGGCTTCTTACAGTCTCTGTTTATGTACATGAATCCTGTTAGCAATTCTGAAAATTTAAACTGAGCAACCTATCAAGCCCCTTTCCAGCCCTTTTCCTACATTTCCCTTCCCGGTTCTCTCGTCTACCAGACCCATTTACACTGCAGCTTCGGGAACTCTTAGCTGCCACTGGAGTGAGGGGAGAATTTTATGTTCCCAAAACAACAACTGTGGACGCACAAATTTTTTAATCTTTTCATCTTAGCAAAAAGTCATCCCTGGCCAAAACTGTTAGTCAATACAACAGTCTGACTGCATAAGGAAATGGGTTGGGTAATCTCCGAAAGAGTAAATTTTCAGTGTTGATTCATCATTAGCGTCCATTACCTGGACAGATGACGTCTCTTCTCCACCCTGAAACCAAGCAAAAAAACAAAAAAAGCCAGGGATTAAAAACTCATCCAAGGAAATTTATCAATCAAAAGATGCTTGATGAAATCCAGTTGGCCAAGAATCCAAGCAAGGACAAAGGGACATTGGTAGAAAATGGGACAACACATTGGAGAATGTGTAAAAATGCTGTCTCATCCTTCCACTGATGTGGGAATGAAAGAGGTGGGAAATCCTATTACATGACCCCTCACTAAGACTAGTAATAGATGTTACAAAATGATGCAGATCAACTGTGCCATTATGCTTCACTGGAAGTATAATTTGTTTGACTGAGTGGAACAAATGTCACCTTTTGCTCCACCTGTTGATGGTGCAGGACAAGGGGCAATATGTTGTCTTGGGATTTGAGGGTCTGGTCCTGTGAACCCCAAGAATTTCTTGGGGGCACATCTGGGTAATCAGGGAGAGAGGCTTTCCCTGCTTACCCAGCTGTCCCTGTAATCTCTGGGAATGCATCTAGGGAAGCAGGAGAAGCCCAGCTGGGTAAGCAGGTCCCAGCATGGATGCACAGGGTACTGGATATTGCCAGGCTTTCCCAGCTTATAGACATGCCCCTGGAGATGGCAGGGCAGGATTCTGTAAGATGGAATCCTTGACTTTCCTGCCTTTAGAGAGGCATCCCAAGATTCCCTCGGGTGCCTCTATGCAAGTGGGGAAAGATGGATAGGTGCTCTAGGGATTTGAGGGGCCCTCAGGCCCCTGGAGCACCTGCTTATCGGGGCTGGAGAATGTGCGTCACTAAGAAATTCCACCACTGGCACCCAGATGTCTCCCTGCCTCAGTGGTCCCCACATCTGTCACCTTCATGAGTAAAGGAGGTAAAATGCAGGGAGTGCCTTAACACCGATGTCCTGCTACACAGCAAAGCAAAGATGTTGTCTCTCAAGGTGATATTTTTACCTTTCTCCACAGCTGGCGCAGTTCTTCCCAGCCCTGAAATGAACCACAGAATTGAACATGAAAGCTTATTCAAACAAATATTTTGGGAGTGTTCAGTGCTGTGTAAAATATCATGATTGGGAAGAACTAAGTTACAGAGCTTCAGCATAGAATAGATAAATCCCCAATAAATACCTGTGGGGGTGTCTACACATGCAATTATTGCAAAGCAATAAACTCCGGGGCAGTTTAAGCTATTCTTGGGTGCAGCATCTACACGTACACCCAGGACAGCAGCAGTCTGAGCTGGGGTGGAGTAGCCCCAGACTGGCAGGGGGACGGGGGGGG
>NW_005843477.1:25633-53679 GCF_000455745.1 Alligator sinensis
CCTGTTAGTCTACAAGCAGCAAGGATTACAATTTTATGGAAAATAATAAAATAAGCATTTTCTATCCTTTCAGTGGTGGATATTTCAACCTAAAAATCTATTTTTCCATTCTCCCTGTGTGACTGTGATTTCATGTATTTTTTTCCTGTCCTCAATATCTGCTATCTCAAGGTGACAATTCTTAGATTTTCATTTGTTCTTCACAGGAATTTTCCAAAAGCCTTGATAACCACCGCCACCTTTCTGTGAAGCCCTTCTTTTATGAAATGAGGTGGCTGATAATGGCCATGCTCCTACTGTGACTTGGCTTCTTACAGTCTCTGTTTATGTACATGAATCCTGTTAGCAATTCTGAAAATTTAAACTGAGCAACCTATCAAGCCCCTTTCCAGCCCTTTTCCTACATTTCCCTTCCCGGTTCTCTCGTCTACCAGACCCATTTACACTGCAGCTTCGGGAACTCTTAGCTGCCGCTGGAGTGAGGGGAGAATTTTATGTTCCCAAAACAACAACTGTGGACGCACAAATTTTTTAATCTTTTCATCTTAGCAAAAAGTCATCCCTGGCCAAAACTGTTAGTCAATACAACAGTCTGACTGCATAAGGAAATGGGTTGGGTAATCTCCGAAAGAGTAAATTTTCAGTGTTGATTCATCATTAGCGTCCATTACCTGGACAGATGACGTCTCTTCTCCACCCTGAAACCAAGCAAAAAAACAAAAAAAGCCAGGGATTAAAAACTCATCCAAGGAAATTTATCAATCAAAAGATGCTTGATGAAATCCAGTTGGCCAAGAATCCAAGCAAGGACAAAGGGACATTGGTAGAAAATGGGACAACACATTGGAGAATGTGTAAAAATGCTGTCTCATCCTTCCACTGATGTGGGAATGAAAGAGGTGGGAAATCCTATTACATGACCCCTCACTAAGACTAGTAATAGATGTTACAAAATGATGCAGATCAACTGTGCCATTATGCTTCACTGGAAGTATAATTTGTTTGACTGAGTGGAACAAATGTCACCTTTTGCTCCACCTGTTGATGGTGCAGGACAAGGGGCAATATGTTGTCTTGGGATTTGAGGGTCTGGTCCTGTGAACCCCAAGAATTTCTTGGGGGCACATCTGGGTAATCAGGGAGAGAGGCTTTCCCTGCTTACCCAGCTGTCCCTGTAATCTCTGGGAATGCATCTAGGGAAGCAGGAGAAGCCCAGCTGGGTAAGCAGGTCCCAGCATGGATGCACAGGGTACTGGATATTGCCAGGCTTTCCCAGCTTATAGACATGCCCCTGGAGATGGCAGGGCAGGATTCTGTAAGATGGAATCCTTGACTTTCCTGCCTTTAGAGAGGCATCCCAAGATTCCCTCGGGTGCCTCTATGCAAGTGGGGAAAGATGGATAGGTGCTCTAGGGATTTGAGGGGCCCTCAGGCCCCTGGAGCACCTGCTTATCGGGGCTGGAGAATGTGCGTCACTAAGAAATTCCACCACTGGCACCCAGATGTCTCCCTGCCTCAGTGGTCCCCACATCTGTCACCTTCATGATGGATTACTGAGATTCACTTTATCTGAAGTAGAATGTGAAAGCTTCAGCTCACACACTGCAGCTCCTTGCCTTCCCTAAGGTTTGGGCCACTGAGAGCATATCAGATAATTGTTTAGGTACTTCCACTCGTTCTCAGTTGACTTTCATTGCCAGTGTAAGGCCTTGGTCCTAATCCTCAAACCAGTCATATCTACACTAATGAGCATATTTTGATGTATGGAAAAAAGATCACAAAACCTGGGAAAATTAGTGCATGAGAGCTGTGGACAAAAGCTATGGGGATTTGGCCGTGGGACATGTTTTTAGATCAGACTGGGTGATTCCAGAGCCTGAGCAGATTTAGGAATTGCTGCAAAACCTTTTCTCTCCCCCCCTCAATAAATCTTTACGGCACAACTAGAAGGGCACTCACAACTCAGATACCCTTTGACTAAAAATGAGAGAAGAAAGATCCTCACCAAAGGAAGTTGTACGACCAGAAGGAAAAGAGCCAGAGAGCCCACAAAGTCCTATAGAAACATTTGGTGGAATTCTATGTTGTCCTGGTCATCTATGTGGCCTTTTTATCATCTTCTAAGTGACCTTTTCGGGGAGGGAGGGATTCTGTTCCTGGACACAAAGACAACTATGTGCAACTATGCAGTCAGAGATAGGAGGGAAGAGGGAAAGAAAAAAAAGGGAGCTCTTTTTCCTTCTCTACTCATCCAGTCACTCAGTTGTTAAGGTACTAACCAGGGAGGTTAGATGACCTGACTTCTAGCCCTCTGCCCAGCCAGACAGGGCTTAATCATTGGTCTCTCTGACTTCTAAGCACACTGCTCTAACAGCAATGCCATGTTAGCCAAAGTCAGGTCCCTTCTCTGGTGCTCCTTCCGAGCTGAGTCATTCATTTGATTACTGGAAAAATGGCTGCAGCATAGTGTTGGAGGACATCTATGCCTTACTAGGGGCAAGGACCTCAGCAATAGGGTTACCGTATGTCCAGGTTTTCCCCAGACGTCCTCTTTTTTGGGCCCTTGTGCTCTGTCCAGGTGGGTATTTAAAAATGCGGCCAAATGTCCGGGTTTTTTCCTTAGCCTCTGCTTTTGCTCGGAGCTAAGGGCAGTGGGAAAGCTGATTGGCTGTCAGAAGAAAAGGGGGGGGGTTGTTGATCTCTATGTTAAGGAGCAATATACATCTTCCATAATCAAGATGGGATCAGAGGAGGGGCAAATTGAGGTATTGTGGGGCAGAATGCAAGGGGGTCGGGGGAAAGGGACTTGGTAGCGGGGATCTGCTACAGACCGCCACACCAGGAGGATGACATAGACCTGGAATTCTCCAGGCAGCTCTCAGAGGCCGTACAGTCAAGGGACATAGTTGTCATGGGTGATCTAAACTACCCTGACATCTACTGGGAGAAGCAGTCAGCTAGATCCAACCGTTCATGTAGCTTCTTAACCTGCATACAAGACCTTCACCTAACGCAGGAGGTATACAGTCCCAGTAGGGGAAATGCCTTGCTGGACTTGGTGTTGGCTACGGGAGATGACCTGGTGGGGGATCTGCAGATACAAGGTAACCTAGGGGATAATGACCATCAATTGATTGAATTCACTCTCCAGCATAGGGTGGGAAAGATAACCAGTAGGGCAGAAGCGCTAGACTTCAGAAAGGCTCACTTCAGTGTGCTCAGGAGATTAGTTAAGCTGCACTGAAGAACAGAAGCACTGGTGAGATGGGAGTCCAGGAAGCGTGGTTGTTCCTAAAAGAAGCAATCCTTTGGGTGCAGAAGGAGACAATCCCATTGTGCAGGAATGGGGGCAAAGGGAACAAGAAACCCTCTTGGCTAAACAGGGAAATCAAGGAAAGCCTAGGGGCAAAAAAGAGGCATACAGGCTCTGGAAGCAGGGGGTAGCTTCCAAGGAGGAGTATACCTACTTGGCCCACACTTGCAGGGAGGCAGTTAGAAATGCCCAAGCAACAATGGAACTTAGGCTGGCAACAAAAATTAAAGACAAAAGTCCTTCTTCAGGTATATAGGGAGTAAAAAGAAGGCACAGGGTAGCATAGGACCCTTACAAGATAAACAAGAACAATTAGTGACAGAGAGGGGGGGACAAAGTCGAGCTCTTCAATGAGTTTTTGCTTCAGTGTTCCTGAACTCGGATCAGGACAAATCTCCCAATTGGATCATAGGTACAAGGGGGACACCAGCCCACCAACTATTAGTGTCAACTTGGTGCAGAGACACCGGGAAGGACTGGATGTGTTTAAGTCAGCAGGCCCAGATGATCTTCATCCAAAAGTGCTGAAGGAATTGGCCAGTGTCATAACAGAGCTGTTTAAGCACTCATGGTGCTCGGGTCAGGTCCCAGAGGACTGGAAAAGGGCCAATGTGGTCCCTATTTGCAAGAAGGGGAGAAAGGAGGATCCAGGTAACTACAAGCTGGTTAGTCTCACCTCTATCCTTGGGAAAACCTTTGAAAAAATTATTAAGAATCACATCTGTAGGAGTCCAGTGGGAAAAATAATGCTGAAGGGCAACCAGCACAGATTCATAGCAGGTAAATCCTGCCTGACTAACCTTGTTTCTTTTTATGATCAGGTCACAAAAATGCTTAGATGCAGGAGAGGAGGCAGATGTCATTTACTTGGATTTTAGGAAGGCCTTCAATAAAGTATCTCATCCTATTCTCATAGTTAAACTGAAAGGCTGTGACAGATGATTACATGGTCAGCTAGGTGGCAAACTGGCTTAGGGGTCACACCCAGAGAGTGGTGGTGGATGAGTTGGTATCGACTTGGAAAGTTGTGAGCAGTGGAGTCCCGCAAGGCTTGGTCCTTGAACCTGTGCTGTTCAATGTCTTCATCAGTAACTTGGATGAGGGCATAGAGGGCACTTTGTCCAAATTTGCAGATGATACCAAATTATGGGGTAAAGTTAACACACTAGAGGGTAGAGAACAAATCCAGGTGGATCTGGGCAGGTTGGAAAAGTGAGCAGAAAAGAATAGGACACAGTTTAACAAAGACAAGTGCAAAGTGATGCATCTAGGGAGAAGAAATCACCAACACACTTATAGACTGGGAGATGACCTTCTCAGCAGCACAGCAGCAGAAATGGATCTTGGAGTCATAGCTAACTCCAAGATGAACATCAGTTGTCAATGTGCAGAAATGATCAGTAAAGCTAACCGCACATTATCATGCATTAGCAGGTGCATGACAAACAGGTCCAGGGAGGTGATACTTCCCCTCTATGTGGCATTGGTCAGGCTGCAGTTGGAGTACTGCGTCCAATTTTGGGTGCAATACTTCAAGAGGGATGTGGAAAACCCCGAGAGGGTCCAGAGGAGGGCCACTCGTATGGTTAGGGGCCTGAAGGCAAAGCCCTAGGAGAAGAGATTGAAGGACTTGGATCTCTTCGGCCTCCACAAAAGGCGGCTGAGAGGTGATCTCATGGCCGCCTCTAAATTCATAGGGGGTGGTCAGGAAGAAAAGGAGATGCTCTGTTTACCAGAATACCCCCTGGAGTAACTAGGAACAATGGCCACAAGCTGACAGAGAGCAGGTTAGGCATCGGGAAAAACTCCTTTACTGTAAGGGTTGCCAGAGTCTGGAATAGGCTTCCAAGGGAGGTGGTGCTCTCCCTTATCTTGGGGGTCTTTAAGAGGACACTAGACATGCACCTGGCTGCGGTCATCTTACCCCAGTGCTCTTTCCCACCTAGGGTAGGGGTTGGACTCGATGATTTACTGAGGTCCCTTCTGACCCTAACATCTATGAATCTACAAGATCATATGCTCTTCACATGGCCCGGCCACTAGTGGAAGGTGTGTGTGTGAGCAAGCTGCTTGGGCAGCAGGGCTATGAGGGAGCAGGGACTGAGGGTCAGAAGTGCAGGGCACCAGCAGTGCTGGGAGGCAGGGGGCTGTGGGTGAGGAATGAGGGGCACCGCAGGGTTGGGCAGGGCAGGGGGCTGCAAGTTAGGAGTGAACACAAGCCAGAAGGGCTGGGGGTGGGAAAGGGGCTGCAGGTCAGGAGTGAGGGGTACCACTATGGCTGGGAGGGAGCAGGGAGCTGCAGGTTGGAAGTGAGGGGTGCCGACAGTGCAGAGGGGGCAGGGGCTACAGGTCAGGAGTGAGGGGCATGGGGGATGGGATGGGTGACTGTGGGTTGGGTTTGCAAGGCACAGGCAGCGCCAGGGGCCTGCGGGTTGGGAGTGAGGGGCACCAGCAAGGGGTGGGGGGCAGGATATTTCTGTTTGGGAGTGAGGGATACTGGCAGGGCTGGGGTCAGTGGGCTTGTCAGTGAGGAGCAACAAAATGGGCAGGGGCAGCATATTCCCCTGTGCCCTCTCTCCCACCATGCCAGATGTCCTTTTTTTTTTGACCTGGAAATATTCATAGAGTGTAGAGTAGGAAGGGACCACAATGGATCATCGTGTCCGACCCCCTGCCCCTGGCAGGAAAGAGGACCGAGGTCAGATGACCCCAGCCAGGTGACTATCTAGCCTCCTCTTGAAGACCTCCAAGCTAGGTGATAGCACCACCTGTCTTGGAAGCCCATTCCAGATCCTGGCCACCCTTACTGTATTTCTTCCTAATATCTAACCTAAATCCACTCTCAACTAGTTTACACCCATTATTCCTAGTCACTCCCTGGGACACCTCAGTAAATAGCATGTCCCCTATTCCCCGTTGACCTCCCCTAATAAATTTCTAGTCGGCCACAAGATCTCCCCTCAGCCGTCTCTTGTGAAGGCTGATGAGATTCAGCTCTCTCAACCTCCCCCCGTAGGGTCTATCATAAGGCCACTAATCATGCGAGTGGTCCTCCTCTGGACCCTCTCCAGATTCTCTGCGTCCCTCTTGAAGTGTGGCGCCCAGAACTGGACACAGTACTCCAACTGCGACCTGACCAGTGCCGCATAGAGGGGGAGCATCACCTCCTTTGATCTATTAGTCATGCACCTGCTAATGCATGACAAGGTGCGATTGGCCTTGTTGATGGCCTCGTTACACTGCCGGGTCATGTTCATCTTGGAGTCAGTTATGACTCCAAGATCCCTCTCTGCCTCTGAGCTGCTGAGAAGGACACTCCCCAAACTATAGGTGTGCTGGGGGTTCCTCCTTCCCAGGTGGAGTACCTTACATTTATCTTTATTAAATTGCATCCTATGCAATTGATATAATATGATATGATAACCCTACTCAGCAAGCACTCAGGACTGCATGCCTTACAAGACAGTAGCCACTTCACTGAGCCACACAAGCTATTTTCCTTGTTCCACATACGTCCCACAGACATCCTTCTCATGGCTTCAAAAGGAGTGCTAGAGGAGGGCCTAGATAATGGCTTATCTGTGATTTGTTGGCTAGCTTGGCAAGTGAGAGAGACCTAAGTTCAAGCCTTCTCCAAGTGAGGATTTCTTAGAACACTACAGGGTTTCTAGCTTCCAGGTCTTTATCTCCTAAGCTATTTGGAAGTGTTGGTGGGCAGTCCTGGTGGGGTGGGTGGGGGGAGGAGGTAAGGGAAAACACACAGGCACAGCATTTTTCTATTTCTGATTCCAAATCCAGTAGTCATAGATTATGGTTGGCTACAGTTCTGGGTAGCTAAGATTGCTACATATCTACAAGCAAGTATATGTATGGGCCCCAAATGCTACTGTGAATGCCCAGTCTCTGCCTCTGTAGCTGTCTATGCACACAGGGCTACGCAGCCAGGAAGAGAATTCATCTGGTTACTTAAGTGCCAAAAACGCCATGGAGATGGCCATGTAAGAAAAAAAATAGTTACCCAATGGTATTAATGGTGTACAGACAGTGCACTGAGAGGCAGAAGGGTAGGTAGGTAGGAAGATTCAATATAATGGAAGAGGCTGGAATAAAGAAGGAGAAAAACTCACCAAGTTGTCTCAGAAGGTCACCTAAGTAACACACAATCAGAGAAAAGACACTGTAAGTGTATCTGTGACTGGATGGATTGAATCGCATTCCTCCCACTAGACAAACTCTGCATCACAAAATGCAATCATGCAGGCTACAGGCAGGGAACCTGCTAAGGGGCTGAGGCATGACTTCCTCTTGCAAAATTTTGGTTGGACTCTGAGCACTTCAGTGGCCATTATACTGTCATTGATCTGAAGGCTGCAACCCCCGCACACACTCTATATGGAAATTATGAATCCTAATCGTGGTACATAGCTGAGTCCTCACAATATTGGTTATGTTTTTAGGTTTGTTTTGTTGGAAGCCATGTTTCCATTAACTTTAAAATATATGGACTGAATCAAAGCTTGCAAAATAAAGAAAGAGAGAAAATTCAGTCTTTCCATTTTGTAAATGAAGTCAGAGCTTTTAGACACATGCCCAACATGTCACTAAGGCAGCTACATTACTTCCATTCTGGGGGACAGTGTGCATGGTGCAGGAACAACATGCCTCAGAACAGCGCAGCTTTTTGCTGTGCCGAAGTGGAGCAGGCATATCAGAAGTAACACGTCCTCCCCTGGTCTGCTCAGGGAAGAGTGCATCTGTGTGCTTCTCTCTGCTTGGCTAGGATAAAGTCCTATTTATGCCCTTTTTCATTTATCAGAAGCCAATTTCTTGCTAAATGCACCATATTCCCGCCCTCTGATACTTACTTCTTAGCTTGCAGAAATAAATGATCAGGACAAGGAAACCAGATAAAATCACCAGGATCACAATCAGAGCCACCATCCAGGGATTAACCCAAGGGAAAAATTGGTCTGAAAAACAGAATACCTGGGATTGTTCTCAGAAACAAAATGACAGCAGGAGCCCCACAATACTATGCAAAAGATATGAAACTGATTTAAAAAAATGACTCCAATAATTTTGCCATGGAAATTTTCGTAAACAAACAGGATTGGTTTGATTCAGTGATCCTCTAGGATAACATAATTCTGGGATAAATTTTCTTACTCTGTAAGAGCATCGATGTTTAATGGACTTACTACACCTTCAAAGAATTTTTCTCTCAGTTTTTGGAAATACAAAGAAGTGACATATTAAAAGAATTTTTGGAAAATCCAGTATCACTCCCACATTTTAAAATTAATCATAATTCTAATCTTCCCAAATACTGGAGTTATAAAATAGTCTTCACTTGCCATTCTCCTCCTTCCAGGCTGCAGTTACAAAAGACACTGACTGTGCAGTAGCTCGAGACTACTGAGCAGGAGCTTCACATAGCAGCAACCCTTATGCAATGCTCCTGCACAGAAGTCTCAGGCTACTGCACAGCCAGCATCACAAAAAAAGTGTGGAGGCACTACTGCACAGTAACTTGGGTTACTGCGCAGTCATTTTGTATTTGTACAAACACTTGCTTAACACTTTATACAAGTACTAAATGACTGCACATAACAACTATGCAATCAGTACCTTGTGTAGATGCGACCCCAGTGCCTTAATCACTGACTCAGAATGGGGTTTTCAAAAGAATCTAAAGCCTGCTCCTCACAGGGATTTTTTCCCCGGCTGAGCAAAAAGTCTGTTAATCTTTGCTTGGCCATTCTTCAATTGGTTCAAGGCCTTGCTACAAAAACAGTTGCATCAATGGAGCAAATAAATGTACACAATCTTAAATCAGATTTTGGTGTAAAGATGCCCTTTATGAAACTTGCTTCAATTAATTAAGACTGCAACTTAAGGCAGAATCTACAGGCAAACCTCTACTTTCCTGCTAAGACATCCAAGTGTCATTGTAGATCATTTTTAGGCATGTAAGTCACAAAAAAGACATTCTACTTGACCCCTCATAATGTTTTAAATCACTCAAAGATTTCTACATTGCTTATGTTTTTCCATTTTCCCCCAATCCTTGTAAATTTGCACTATTCAGCATGCTAAAAAATTACTCAACACAGCCAAAGACATGACAATTACATTTATGCTATGCTAAGATTCAGTTTCCTTGTGGACACACAGAAACGTTGTGCAAGATCCTGAAATTGTAGGAAAATCAAAATCCAGGCTGGTCACTGTTTGGCACAGTTCATGTCATTAGTAGTGGCACCTATACTGCCACTTGCAGTTAAATCATTTGTCTTGTGGTTAAGTCATTTGCCTGGGAAATGGGAGACTCAGGGGCTAGGAACAGTTTGGAGCCTTATGTCTCCAATCATCATGTTCTGGCCACAGACTAGGTAGAACCAAGACCAGCTTGTTGTTGAAGTTAGGCCTATGGGCAGCCAGGAGAGCCAGAGTCATGAGAAGAAATGCCAGCCAACCAGATGGTGTGCGACTGTAGCCCAGAAAGGTGAATGCTGCTGGAACAGGAAGGGAGGAAGCCCTTGCTGCCAAAGGGGTTTTGCATTTTGCATTACCTGACCACTGGAAAAACTACATTACTTGTGATCACATTATTCCAGATGTATATCAACCTCTATGATGCATTTTCATTAAATAGATATTAGTAAAAATGAATGAACAACCTTGGGAGCCAGGGTTAGATCCCAGGACTTTCTTCAGCACAAGCTTGGTTCCTTTTTGCTGGCTGTCCTGTGGAGGGCACTTTCCTCTATAACCATGTTACAAAGTTAGCTGTATTAATGAATACTCAAGAATTCCAGCAGGGTACAACAGGATCATACTTTGGTACCGAAGTCCTCTCAGATGCCTAATGGGAGCAGTAAGATCTGGCTGTACAGGGTAGCATAGGTTAAGTAGTATGCCTCCACTCTGGTAGCCACACTGAACTGTGCCTATACATGAAGTGAAAGTCCCACCATGAAGGCATGAGGTGCTGAGAATTCCTTGTGTCCCATGCTGACCCATACCACCTTGATGAAACCTGTGCTGACCTCCTTCACTCAATGGCATGGGGCAGCATGGACCAGTGTGGAGGCATGGGATGGTGTGGGAGCCAGAGAACCCCTGGTGACCTGTGCCTCCATGCACTGACTCCTGCCTCCACATGAAGCACAAGTCAGTGATTTCCCCACATACCCATATGCACCCCTGGGCTATCTGGGGATGTATCTGGGCAAGCAGGGAAAGCTGGGGTTTCTCTGCCCACTGAAAAATATACTTGGAGATTCAGGGGATGTATCTAGGTAAGTGAGGAAATCACAACTTTTCCTGCTTACCCAGATATGTCTCTGGATATCCTGAGGGTGTGTCTCAGTAAGCAGGGAAAGCTGGATGGGCTCTTCAGGGGCTTGATGAGCCCAAGTCTACCCAAGAATTCCTAGGATGCCCAAGACTGGGTCTCTCAGATCCCTAGAGATGGTGACTGGAGAGTGCTGGCTGCAGCTCATGGGTTCCCATGCTCTCTTGCCATAAGCAAATAGACAATGGCTGCAACGAAGTGGCACAGATTATAGCTGCATTCTGTCACAGCCAGAAACTTTAGCATTTGTGGTACAGCGAAAGGTAGGACCTTTATTTGCTTTCACTTTGTGCTGCCATAAAAATTGGTATGGTGGCACAAAGGTAACCTCTATCTCCACCTTGAAATAAGACAGCATAGAATATCAGTCCTGCCAAGGCCTCATGCCTCAGTTGAAGAGAGTAGATTGAAAAAAGGGAAGAAATTTACAGCATACCTCCTACTCTGCACTAATCTTCTCTGACACGCTTAGTTTGGAAGCGGGGAAAAAAAATCAGGGTCTTGGTTCCTGTTGCTCAGACCATTTCTGCTTTTAACACCAGTCAGTCACCATGGAAGTAAAAACGAACAACAGTGAATTACAGGAGTGACTGCATCACAAGCTCCTTCACAGGAAATGATCCCATCACTAAGACAGACTCATGCTGTGATTGCTTTCTCTACTTCTGGACCAATAACTGTTAAACCTAGTTTCTTGTTTGGGGGTTAGGGCACTCTTGGATAATTTGAATTCCTGAAGGTTGAGGACAGCCTTATATTTCCTGAGTATGTATTGTAGCCACTGTGGTCATTGGGCTATTATTGGGACATATGAATTCATGATTTTGCTAAAACTGTGACATCCAAAATTGTCTGCAAAATCCACAGTCAACAACAACAAATAAATAAAACAAAATGATAGATCCCCAGTAGGAGCCAGCAGTCCTTGCTGCCAGAAGGGGAAGGCACTGCTTGGCGGGATGGCACAAAGGGCAGTTTCCCACTCTACCCTCCTTCCCCCAACAAGACCTTTCAACTGATCAGTGCCAAGGGGCTAGGCTTCTGTGCCAGTCAGCACCAAGGGATGAAGCCATCACAAAATAACTGTGGAACTAGAACTTCACACTGTGATCAACCCATGAAAATTGGTCAGTTGCTTTGCAATTTAGGTAGTCCCCTAGCTGCGATGTTAAAGGTCTAGATACCTCATAATTTTGAACTGCTGTCTATGCTGTCAATTTGAGCTACACATCTCATGAGCATGCTTAATGAATGAGGTCCCTCTGGGGACTTAGGTGAACTTCAGGTTTTTCCCAGCTATGATCTAGATCACAAAGAAGCTTAGAGATAGGAAATAGATTTCAAGGTGATCAAATTTCAAAGTTAAAGTGAAATTTCTATGAAATTTGAATATGTGGATAAGAATAATTATGGTATTTGCAATGGATGAAGTGAGAACTAGAAAGGCAACAGACCGTTTTGTGGTTGATAGACAGGGTGGTGGTTTGCTTGCTTTGCTTTGTATTGTTTTACATTTCACATTGTTTTCTGTGGCAGTGGTTTCACTGTGGGATCTAAATGGAAACTGACCTGATATATAAACTGCTGATTCCTTCCCTTGGCTAAGGTACTTGTCTCTGATCCAACATGACAAACTTGAGTTAGTATATTCTTTTATAACAATAGAAGTTGCTGCTTCAAACAAGCCATTGTCCTTTTGAGCTTTTGTTTCAGAAACTGATGGTAAATGCTGCCCACTGGGATCTCTCCATACCAACTTGGGCTCTGGGAACCAGCCGGCTGATTGGCAAACCACATGGATCCCTCCATCCTGGTAATCTTCCACAGAGATGAGAGGAACAGAACCTAAAACTGGAGGTAAAATAGGCAAATTTGGGTTAGTTCAAAGCATACAAAACTTTTCGGTTCTGTAAAACTTAAGGGATAGATTCAGAGTCCTCAAATTCATGAGAATTTACTTGTATGAATAATCCCTTAGGACTAAGGGCTAAATACTACTAATTTTTGGCACATTAAGATAATTTGTTTCCTCTCACAACAAAATGGAATCACTCTGCTGGTAGTAAAATATAGGAGAGAGGTCTGGCGTTTTAACTTAGTAACTACTGATTTAAATTAATATTAAATAGAAGAATACATATAAATAGGTCTCTCACTCGAGTTTTTGTATTTCAAGAAGGCAAACCTTGATAAACCAAGGGAACTTGATAATATTGTCATCTGGACAGAGGAACTCAGGGGTCTGAATGTAAACTAAGCCTGGGAATCCTTTAAGCCGAAGTGCTAAATTTGTTAGGAATCTACATGTGAAGAAAGGCAGAAAATCTGTAGGAACTGGCTCCATTTGTAAATGAATGAGAACCTTTCAAAAAGGACATGAGGATTAAACAGAGGACCAACAAGGAATACATAAAGGATAGATCAGCAAAGAAGGCTATGTCTGGGAGGTCAGGAAGCATAAAGATAGTAGGAAGTGCAAACATCAAGGTGAATTAGATGCGGCAAAAGACATAAAAATAAATGACAATAACTTCTTCAGGTATATAAATTAGAAGAGAGGAAGGAAAAAAAGAGTGGAATTCTATGCAATAAGGATAGAAAAGGGCCTTTTTAATGTTTTCATCATGATCTTACCACAAATGCTAGTAGGTTAGTGATGAAATTTGCTCATGATAAAAAGTTAAGAATCACTGTCCAAAATGAAAAGAATCAGAATATACAAGAAAAAATGGATGAACCTAATGACTGAATAATATCAGTGGCATAAAATTAAGCTGGCCCAAATGTAACAGGCACATTCTTAGAGATTTATAACAAAATTCCAGTATAAGCATGCAAATTAATAACATGGAAATGCTTGATAAGGAAAACTACTCAGCTGGCATGTCAACACTTGCGCTTAGTGCACATTAGCCTATCTTAATGAGCATTAAAGTATCACCAAAAAACTGTGCTCTTTAGCTAAGGCACATTAAAATAGGCTTATGCTCCTTCTTCTAGACCCTCACAGTGGAGGTACAAGATTTAATGCGCATTACTTAAAGTGCATTAATGAACATGTAGAAGCACCCAGTGTGATGCAGTTGTGAAATATCTTGTACCTGTCAAGGTACTGCTAGTATAGAAAGGCAAGCGTTAATACCATCATACAGGCCTTTGGATGACCTTATATAAAATACTGTATATAATGCATGTTTTCCATGTTCAAGGAATATGGATTGAAACTAGAAAAGGTGCAGAGATGTGCTACTAAAATGATCAGAGAATGAAGAGCATATAAAAACGAAGGCTGAAAATGGGATATGACTGTGACTGATAAATACATGACAAGGCAAAAATTAGAAAGGGAAAAGAATGATTTAAACTAAAAGCAACATTGGCCCAAAAAGAAATGTGTGTAGGCTGGCCATGGGCTAATATAGACAGGAAATTAGGAAAGCCTTCTTAAGCATTAGAGAACTTAAAATATGGAACAGCCTCACACTTGGGAGTAGTTGGTGCAAAAACATTAGCCTCTTAAGTCAGAGCTCAAAGGGTGCGTCCAGTCAAGCCCACACATGCCTCTTGCGGGATCTCAAAGGATTTTGAGATGCTGCAAGATGCACGCTGGGAACAAAAAAACGTTCCCCACACTGCATATTTGCAGCGTGGGCTCAAAATGTGGTACCTGGAAATCCTGGTACAAAAATAAAACACGGGTGAAAAAAGTGGGACAGCATATGGATCCCCAGTCGTGCCCTGAAGTAATCCAGGAGCCGGTCCTTCAGAAAGACACTCTGGTTTCTGGTCAGAGCATCTTTCTGGTGGTCTTACTGCCCCAGCACACAGGGCATGAACCCTTAATGTGCTGGGGCAGTAGGAGCACCGCAAGGATCAGGATCCGGGTGCTGTCTGGGGTAAGTAGGAACATGGGGGTGGGGGGATTTATGGGGGTGGCTGGGTGTGAGGAGTGGTGGGGGATGCGGGGGGTGAGGAGTGGCAAGGGGATGTCAGAAGGTAGGGGGTGTGGCAAGGGATATTGGGGGTATGGGGAGTGGCAGTGGGATACTGGGGGGTATGTGCGGTCTGTGGGTGAGTTTGTGGAGGGGCTTGAGTGGGGGCTGCCACCCCCCCCCCCCCCGCCACTTGCCCTCCTGTGGCGTCAGTGGCAGCAGCCAGCATGGCTATGGCCTGGCTGCAGGCACAGCAGGTGATGACACGGCACTGTGACCCAGGCTTTGTACATGCTTAATGGACCCAACCCAGCCCACCAGCACATGGCTTTCCAAGTCCTGTGCAAAGCTGTGCACTAGCGGGCTGGGCTGGGCCGGGCCAGGTCCACTCAGCATATATAGAGCCCGGGTCACACAGTGCTGCGTTACCACTGGCTGTGCCTGCAGCAAGGCCACAGCCACGCTGGCTGCTGCTGGTGGCGCAGCAGGGGTGGGGGGCAGGTGTGAGGTGGCCCCCACTTGAGCCCCTCCACAAAGCGACCAGTGGGACCCGACACAGCCTGGCACAGTTCACTAGTGAACCTTTGCACAGGACCGAGAGGTGTGACTCCTGTGCAAAGGCATGCTAGCTGCACGACCTAGGCCTGGTCATGCTAGGCGCATTTTTCCATGAGGTTCAGATGGCGATGCAGAGCTGCAGCGCTGCACCTACAATAGGCTCTGGTGCATTGCTGCCTGAGCCTCATGGAAAACGCACCCCGCCAGCCCAACCTGACCCGGCCCCCAGCGGTGTGGCCCCGGCCACCTCAGAGCCAGCACCATTTGTGCCACTCGTCATGGGTCTGGTTTGGTGCAGGTCGGTAGCACACCTTTGCACAGGCATGGGAGGCATAGCTCCAGGTTGCACGGCTCTTGTGCAAAGGCACGCTGGCTGCATGGCCCAGGCCAGGTCTGGTCTGGTCGGGTCAGCTGGGCATGTTTTCCATGAGGCTCAGGTGGTGAAGCATGGCCACGGTGCTGTGCATACAATAGGCCAGGGTGCATCGCCACCTGACCCTCATGGAAAATGCACCCGGCCAGCCCGACCAGACCCAGCTTGGCCCAGACTGTGCAGCCAGTGCGCCTTTGCACAGGAGCCGCACCTCCTGGTCCTGTGCAAAGGCATGCTAGTGAGCTGTGCTGGCCCAGGTCCCACTGAGCACCTCCTCCCTGCACACACTGTGGGCCTGGCAGCACTTCCGCTGGAGGCAGGACCCAACCTGGCATGACACCCAGTCTCCGAGCGGGGTGCGGGGCCCTGGGTGACAGTGCGAGCACCCCAGGCGTGCCTGAAGGTGCATGGCCCTGTGCTGCACTGAGCCGGACCCACATCGAGTGGCACATGTGCTGCTGACTCTGAGGTGGCCCAGGATGTACCTCTGGGACTTTGGCTGCAGCGGGTCCCAAGTGCCAGAGGGCTGCTGAAAAAGTGAGTTGTGGGCCCTGTGGGAGGGCTGTGACCCTGTGAGTGGGGGGGGGGATTTATGGGCCCTGAAGGGGAGGAGCTATGGGGGCAAGCTATAGGCAGGGAGGAGCTGTGGCCCTGCAGGGAGAGGGGGGGGCTAGCCCCTGTGCTGTCTGTGGGGGGGCTGCTCTTTGGGGGGGGGGGGGGACCCACCCCTCCACACAGTTCACCCACACCCACAGTCCCCCACACACTCACCCACATCCCCCCGAAACCCCTTCCCTCCCCCCTTTTGCAAACACCACATCTTCCCATTACACACCCAGCATGCCCAAGTGCCAGACAGGATAAGACCTGCTGGCAGGAGCTGCGGTTGCAGCGTCAGGGGGAGCTCTAATTGTTCTATGCTAAGAAAACCAAAAGCAAACATCAAAACATATATTTAGAATGTATTGTATTATGATGATAGAGACAGTGCTAGGCTTCCAAATTGCTTTAACATTGTAAAGAGCAATAAAACATTGCCCAATTGATCCATCTCTCTTTCTCTCTCTTTCTCAGAATCAAATAGGAGACCTTAAAAATTCACTGAGCATCATATTTGTTTTTGCTTTTATATATATATATATATATATGAGTGGGATATATTTCATCTTTTGAAAGCAGGAGTGGTAAATGGCATATTCACAACTTTACTCAAACTATTTAAAACCTGATCTTTCTCCAAACTCATTACTGATACATATTTGTAATGAGTACACCTTCACCGGTGTAAATCAGTAAAGTTCTTCTGAACTCAATAGAGCTGCTGATTTACTTCACGTGAGTACATAGTCACATCTTATTATTTTTAGACTGAAATGTTCACAGGTATAAGGACTTAATAGATGAAGCTTATATGTGAAGAGCAAATACAAGTTCTCCCATATACACAAAACAGTGGTCATATGTTTGAATTAAGTCACAAGAAAATTATATTCAAATGCTCAGGGAGCGGAGCAAAGGGACTGAGTTAGGATGGACAATCAATCCTGAAACCTGAGATACTGTTCCTGCCTTTGTTTCAAGGTAATATCCATCATCACAGAACCAACAAGCGGTGAGAGACTCCATACCAGCTATGAACTGACTGCCTAGAGTTTTTCCATCTATTGATTCCTCTGTGAAATCCTATGAAATATGAACTTTCATTTCTATCCAGGAGAATAAGGTCTTATAAAAGATATCATCTCTACTATAAGTCCTGATTGCTTTTTCTCCTAGACCAATACAGCGACAACCTGGATAGCTGACACATTATTGAGATAAGCCACTTTGATTTTTTTTTTTTTTATATCTGTGTCATAAAAATGCAGCCTCCCCAGAAGCTCCTGTCATTTGTAACACCCAATTAGAGTGGGCCCTAAGGCCCACCTGGTCAACTAGTAGCTCCTCGTGGGGCTAATAAATGAATGGTACAACTGAATTCTTGGGACAACTAAGGAAAAAAACAGGATAGGAATGACATGGGGGTCAAAGGTTCAAAATGTAAAAATGAGTGCTCCTAAGGGGGACACCGAGCAGAGTCCTCTAGGCCAAACCCACCGGTCCTCAAAGGCATCCAAGGAGCCTGTGGATGCCACCCAGCAGTGCTCTGCCCAGAAACGTGCATGGACAAGTGACAGGAAAGTGGCCTGGGGGTGGGTGGAGGAGGTTCTGGAGGTGGAGCGACTGCAGCATGCCCCGAAGTCTCCGAGAGCAAATAGCCCTGAGCTGCTTGCCAGGGCAGCTTTTCATACTGCTGGGGCCAGAACAGGTGCTGTCCCAGGCTCTAGGTCCCCCTGGCTGCAGATCTGGGTGGAGCTGGGTGGGGTTATTTTGCCCTAAGTGGCACAACTTGTCCCACACCAAAGTGCTTGTCCGGGCATGTGCACTGAGGCAAAAATCCCTGGCTCAAATTTGTGCCACTCCTATTTGAGCTGCTGCAAGCACATGTGCCTGTATGTGTGGATGTCCCCAAAAAGTTCATAAGGGATTATAGGACTTGATGCCTGCAGTAGAACTGCAGAGGACACAGTGATCCAGGAATTTTCTTCCAGTCCTATGTTCCTAAATAAGTTTCTCTGACCCCCTGTCATCATTGGCAGTGCCTTCATATGAGGATGACTCTTCCAGTAAATAGAATGATTGGTGGGTCTGTAGATCACTGATTAAGCCAGTCCAAGATCTGCATGTTTGTCTGCAGACATGACAAATAGCAGTGGGAGAAAGGAATAGATGCTGATGATGTCAGGTCACGGCTCTTTCCATTTTTCTCTCCCATCTGTCTGTCTCCATAGTGAGGTGAGTTGAAAATGTTCAAGGCTTAGTCATACATCACAGTGCCATTGGGAAAAATTCTGTGCTTGAGGTATATCCCAGGTATTGGTGTTAATATCACATTTCTTCAGATTGGCTTTCAAGGTGTCCTTGGACCTCTTCTTTTGTTGACCTCTGGAGTGGTAACCATCAGTGAGTTAGGAGTATAGAGATGGTTTGGGGATCTGTTTGCCAGATGTCCTTATGATATGTCTAGTCCAAAGCAGCTAGTGCTATATAAACATGGTGTCAGTGCTGATGGGGTTTGCTTGAGCCACAATGCTGGGTCCATTTTTCTGTCCTTGCAATTGATATGGAGTATTTTACCAAGACACCACTGATGGTAATGTTCCAAACCTTTCAAATTTTTCCAAAGTCAATCAAATTTCACACTCACACAACAGGGTAGGGATGACAACAACCTAGTATATGAGATGCTTGTTTTGGTTCCTGATGTTAGAATCATTGAAGGCACAGATTTGGAAACATCCAAAGGCAACACTGGCAAGTCTTATGTGGTATTGAATATCACTGCCTGTGTGTACTTTTGGGGAAAGGTAGGAAATGGGAAATCATACATGGAGACATAGCCTGGTCATAAGCAAAGACTCTACAGACAGATGTCAGTACAGACATGGACAAATGTCCAACCTTATCTAGCAGCAGTAAACAGACGCTGAATTTTCCTTCCAGGATTGTCCTGCCACAATTGGACCTATTCAAACAACCACTAGTTTGCTAATTGGAAGCCTTTATATTTGCAATCCCACTTGAATCAAAGCCCAGAAAAGAGTCTGGGACAACTGGAAGTCTTTTATGTTTATCAAGAAGTCCTTTCCTTTCTAACTGAGGACCCCTTCTTTGTCAGTCAGAAACCCTTTTAGGCAAGGAAATAGGTATTAAAATATATGTATTAAGTTGCTAAACATTTGGATCATTTGGACTGATGCTGCCTTAGTCAGGGGGGGGCACGTGCCCCCGCCCAGTGACCAGTCAGCAACCCGGCGGGGGGGGCCGTGGCCAATCCTGCTGACCGGGGAGGTCCCCTGCAGCCAATCCTGGGGCTGATCACTCTGGCTGCAGACACTGCTGGAAGTGCAACGGCGCTCCACTCCCCGGCCGGCGGTTGCGGGGAGGGCACCGGCGCTCCTGCCAGCCCCCCCGCTCATTGCCTACGTGGCGAGCGTGTCCATTCAGGGGGTGCACTGGCACTCTCAATGGGTGCACATACACCTCCGTGCATCTCCTACATGTCACCACTGATTTGGATTATGATTTCTGACCTATGAATGTAATTGCTTACTAACATTTAGATATAAAGTATTATAACACACCAGTTCTCAGGCATCCTCTCACAGTTGTTATATTATAAAAATCAAATATCTAAAAGCCATTCAAAGGTAACACCTATACAAGCCACTGACCTGCAACATGTAAATCCAATATGGTTTCATCATGAGTAATGCCATCCTGAACAAAACAGTTGTACTGCCCTTCATCAGCACGTTCAATATTAAGGATCTTCAAGGAAATGTTTCCATCCATGATGCCATCTTTCAGCAGCTCTGTCCTTTTCTGATATTTGGGCATCTGTTGTTCATAATAATCTCTCCCATCACGGTACAGATGGACATAAGTTTCAAAGTTATTTTGGAACCATCTCACTTCCATGTTCTCAGCACTCATTCTGGGGGACAGGTGGCAGGATAGTATGATGTCCTGTCCCACAACAGCAGTGACTGGTTGATCAGGTCCAATTACACTGAACTGGGCTGTGACATGTGCCAAAGCAAAAGTATTATAAGTTCAGAGAGAAGATGAAAATATGCTAAATAATTACCTTAAAGCAGAAACCTAGATTAGAAAATTGTAGCTTGAAGAGCCAAAAATAATAAGCAACTGAAAGCACAAACATAATGTAAGAAGTGTCAAGCAACTTTAGCTATACATGTACCTGACAGCTCCACCTAAGTGGGTAGGATGTCCTAAGTGTATGCAACACACAAAGTTAACATTTTTCATTGGAAATTTTCTGTTCCTTTCAATACACAAGAAGAGTCATGACATTTCATTCCAGTTTGTGATAAAAGTAAATATCAAAATAAAGGAATTTCCAAAAGGAGAGATGTTTTACTGATCAGTTCTACCCTTCAGTTGTCCTTTTGAGAGGACAGTGGGATAAATATAGAATAAAGACTGGGAGAGGGGAACAAATCATATAGTGACAACTGCTGGCTGCTAGGATGACAGGATAGCCCCTTAGAGACTACTTGATTGTCAGACCCACCCTCTACCCTGGAAAGAAAGATGCATCTTTCTGAGGGGCTTGGAATTTGACAAAATTGTCAAGGAACTTAGAAAACAGATTAACATGGTAATGGTCTGATATGCCAGAAAAAGGAATAATATCTGTCTCTGTGTATACATGTGTTATCCAGTGTTTGGGTGGTTCCATGTACAGCAGTGTAAGGATGTGGCAACTTCTGTTTCCAGCCTATATCAAAATTGCAAACCCATGGCTACAAGCAATAGTAATTTTGTATGCATTCCCCTTTTCCCAAGATGTTGCCAGGGGTTGATGCCCCCTACTCAGATACCCTATTATGCATGTAGAAAGATGCAGATTTTCAAGAGAACTTTTGACTTTGTACTCTAGCATTTAATTCTCTGTTTGTTGGAATGACTAGCCAACTGACAATTAACAGTTTCTTTCAAACATTTGGTTTCTTTTATGCACTGCTGAACTTGCAACAGTGATGCTGGAATAAATGTTTTTGGGAGTTGCAACAACAGCCATATGATTACATGGAAAGAAAGGGAGAGCCAGTTGGTAGAGGAGTAGATGCTTATTCCCTGAAGGAGAAAAAGGGAAGAAAAGTATATATTGATAATGAATCACTACCTGATTCCAACTTCTGGATGTAAAAGGAAGTGCAGAAAATGATCAAACCAGGGATGGAGGTGCTAGCCATGGAGCTATACCACAAGGAGGAAGTCATCTTCTTTTCTGTTGTATCTTAAATCTGAAAGTACAAGCAGACGAGGGAAAAATACCAGTGTGGTGAGCACAACATACTGATTTTCACAGGAGTGAGCCACTGATTATCACAACTGGAAACTGGAATTAGATGACTAGAAACTAAAAACATCACATTGTACAAACTATTACTAGGGAAGCATGGAGAAAAAAAAACAATGCTGCTTAAACTAATGAGATCATGCAACCAGAGCAAGTACTGAGACTGGGATCCCATTAATCAATGATTACTGCCATCTTCCTTCCCCTAAATTAGAAATCAGATCAAATACAAGACTGGGAAGGTAAACTGAGTGTGTGATACAGTCTGCATCACATTCTGCTCTAAATTTGATCTATTCATAAATCTAGGGGTCTATTGGTGCATGCTGCTATGAAAAATTCCTTGGAGGAAAACATTTTCATGGCAAGACAGCAAGGTAAGATATCTCTTCCCAAACCACTGATTACAGATAAATTTTACTTGCTGTAACTGAAGACTAGCATTTTTTTTGCCCCTGCAGACAAAGAGAATAAATAGTCTAATGTCATCTTCTTTCTAACCAGTCTTCAGGTATTTAAAGATTATGACCAATCCTATTCAGCCTTCTCATCTCTAGACTACATAATCCCAGTTATTCCACCTTCTTTTTTTCTATTTGAATCTTTCAGATGATGTAGAATGCAACACATCTAATAGCAAGCTGCTCCAACTGTAGTTTACTGTAAGTGGACTGTAGTTTACTGTAAGTGTGCCTGCACTCCAAATCTGAATGTCTGATATAATTTTCCACTTGGATGGGGCAAAAGCCGAGCAGGAGTACCTAGATGTTTATTAATACAATCAGATGTGAAAGCCTGCAGGGCAGTGAATGGGAAGCTATGGCCGGACACACAGCTAATCGCCTTGGGAAGTTAAAAGAGAGCTGACTAAACAGTTGGCTCTCTTCCAGTGAGGGAAGCAACATAAGGGAAAGCTTGTGGGAGCACAGAGGTGTGGCGGCAGTAGTATGTGACTGACTAGGGATTGGCAGAAGAGTGTTCTGCAGATGGACTTACCTGGAGAGTGGGGATGAAGAGAGAGTTGCCATATCCTAGCCAGGGTGTTCAAGTCTACTGAGTGTGTGTCTTTGTTCTTGGCACTTGAAAAAGGAAGAAAGACTGATCGAAAATGTGAGTTTGGGACACTGGCCTGAGACAGTCCCTCCCTGAAAAAGATGGGTGGGGAGATAGTGTGACTGTATATTTAAGAACCGTGGGGTGAAGAACAGGACAAGAGATCAGTGGCAAGAGATCTGCTGCCAGGACATTAAGTAAGGTGTGATTCCTTCAGGGAGATCTAATAATATCAACGCAGAAAAATCTGGTATGGTAAGACAGGGGATGGGGATGGTGGAGCCCTGTGAAGAGGAGCCAGGCTGCTAAATTGCAGAAATTAACATCAGCTTTATCTCCAAGAGCCATATCTGTTTGGTTTCTTCCTTCCCATCTAAGTCGTGGTGGGTGAATTTAAAGGAGATATCCGATCCTGAGAGAGAGACTGCAATGTTGCTTTTGTGGCACAGCTATGTCTTCTACAAACATCATTTAAACAAAGGAACTCAGGGGCTTGAATATAAAATGGGCCTAGAAATCCTCTAAGCCGCTGGCTCCCAACCTTTTTTTGCTGCAACCCTAAGAGAATACGCTGCCGCCATTAACAACCCTAAGATGGGGGGAGAGGGGGGGTGGCTGATCGGTGAGTGGGGGGGTCCCCATACACACATATGATGGCAAACTCAGAAGCACCCCCAACATGCAGCAGCAGAAGTCGAGGTAGATATCTTTACTTGGATTTTAAGAAGGCCTTTGATACTAGGGCTATGTGAAGCATTGGTCCACGACTCAATTCAGAGAAGATTCAGCCTGACTCAGAGGCCAAATCTTCAAATCTGAATTGAATCAGAAGCAGCAAAACCTTCTGAATCAATTTGGAGCCTCTGAATCAGTTTGGAAAAGATTCAGAGATTCAGAGGTAGTTTTTTAGGGGAACAGAAACTGAGAAGAGGGAGGGGGAGTGGGGGGGGAAGGACTGACATCTCTAGCTGACCAGTGACTGATTTCTCCCTGAGTCCCCTTCCAACCACAGTGCTCTGGGAGAGGGACATAGAAACAGTATATAAGCTTGTCTGCAGGCTTTCTGTGCTTTTTGTGAGCTGTTTCTGCCTGAGCAACAGTGTCTAAAAGGTACTGGACTGGCTTGGCTTCCTAGTCAGTCTGCTGATATTTTCTTCTCTTGGAAAGGATTGGATATAGCTTAGTTTACTAACTAGAATCCTTCCACTTGTTGTTAGACCCCGACTCCATGTGGCACCCAATGACTAGGGAGCAAACACCAGCACACATTGCTCATAACAGCTTTATTCAGAATGGAGACAGCTTCGGGCGAGCTCCCTCACAGACACACAGCCCGTGAAACCAGGGGAGCAGCCTTGAACAATAGTTTTTTCCACATTTTATATACTTTGGTTCATGCACATTACCATTTATTCCACCCTCGCTGCTCCTTTTTTCCACCCATATCTCCTCCCCTTTCAAACTCCCACCTGTTTCCTGTTTGCTTCATTAGCATGGAATTGCCTATGTATTTTACTCATTTACATGCCTTTTTGCTATGAGCACATGTTCAAGACCATGAACTCAATTCTTCGGTCAATGGGCGGACTTTGACCAAAACCTGGAAGCCTCTTCACCAATCACGGATTCATTGGTCCATCTTGGATTCTGTTACCAGTTACGCGTTGTCTTTCACATTCCAATCTGTTTTTCTGTCTCAAGTTATACCACCTCTACATTCCTTAGCCCTTATATCTTATCTCGTTCCTTACAGTAGCTGGTTCACATCACAGACTTACTTGCTGCTTTTTTCAGAAAATGGTTAACACAATTAATATGGTTACTTAACATAAGCGCTCACAAGCAAAATCTGCTTTACCTTCTAACGACACATATTTTACAACACTATTATATTGTTAAGAAAATGCTTGCCTAAGCATTTTACAATGTTACTTTTAATATATCATTCTGCCTTGTGGTCAGCAGCTTTTGCTAGGCCACAGCTTATAGCTTTTTTATTCAGCTGCAAATTTAATGTTCCCCAAGATACAAATATTGTCACCCTAACACTTATCCCTATCCAATCCATTTTTTTCAATTTGTATTTCTTCTTGGGTTTTTTCCCCCAAAAACTTTTAAAAAAGAAAACCGTGTTTTCCCTAGCAGTGTGATCCATCACTATGCAGGGAAGCAGACATTACATATACACATCATAGAAGAAGAAGTCATATATTATTACAACAAAGAAGGCAGCACACATTCATAGAAGAAGAGATTATATATAGCTATGAATATTATTAGTAATAGTTACATACAGACTAAAAACAACACCGAAGAAGTCAGATTAACACAACACAGAAGTCTGACAGTTATACAAGAAGAAGAAAAAGAGATTATTTTAGTTACACAATACACACAGAACAGTAAACACAACACAGAAAAAGAAATCACAGATTCAGGTTACCACAACAGAAGTCAGGCAGTGACAGAAGAAGAGATCCAATTATATATAGTTATTATTATTAAACATATTTACACTTAGATTGCAGACAACACAGAAGTCAGATACAGATTAATACAACACAAGCCAGACGGGCAAAGAAGCAGAAGAAGAAGAAGTGATATTAATTTAGGTACAATGTACACAACAACATAGAACAGCAAACAAAACATAACACAGAAGAATAAGACAGACACAGTCAGTCATATATCAGAGAAGAAGATGACAAGACATATATTCTATTTTTAGTTACACATACAGACACATTTTCCAGCACAGGAAAGATTAATATGACATGTGCTAGAAAGGCAGGTACCAGGACTTCTGGCAGGGTAGAGAGAGGGGCTAAAGAGGGGAGAGGGAGAGTTAGAGCTGCAAGTTTCCCCCCAACAAAAATAGATATATCCTCTTTCCTGGCAGCCATGAGTCTTCTGCTGCCAGTGGAAGCAAGGAGGAGTAAGAAGTACCTGTCCTTGCACCTGCACCACCTCCCCTAACTCCAGAAATAGTCACCAGCAGCAGAATAACAGTCTCTTCCACCCCAGTTTTATCTCCCAGCCTGAGCATCCAACTGCCATAGGGGGACCTGGATCTGGAACCAGGGGACCTGAGTGCCCTAGCTAAAGAAATTCTGGGGACCAAAGGAGAATCTGACTTTGTGCTCCACACCCCTCAAAGTTCCACTAGACCCAGGTCTCAGGGGGCGGGATGGGGGAGAAGGGCAGCAAGGAATAGGAGATGCTCTGTTTTGGAGTAACTAGGAACAATGGCCACAAGCTGGCAGAGAGCAGGTTTAGGTTAGACGTCAGGAAGAACTTCTTTACATAAGGGTTGTCAGAATCTGGAATGGGCTTCCAAGGGAGGTAGTGCTCTCCCCTACCTTGGGGGTCTTTAAGAAGAGACTAGACAGGCACCTGGCTGGAGTCATCTGACCCCAATACTCTTTTCTGCTCAGGGCAGGGGGTCGGACTCAATCTACTTAGGTCCCTCCCGACCCTAACACTGATGAATCTATGAACCCGGAAGCACACTCCGCTTCTCCGCACTGCTGCTGTGTACCCTTTGTGACCCTACTGAGGGCCCCCCATGACCCTGATTTGGGCTGCAAACCAAGGTTGGGAACCAAAGCTCTAAGCCAAAGTGCTAATTGTAACAAAGGCCTGTTCCAGGAGTGGCCATGACACCTCTTGGGGGGCGCTTACACAAGTTACATTTTTTTTGCATGATCAGGCTCCTGAAAGTGCTCTACAGCTGTGCCAAGACACATGTGAAGGCTGCAGAGCACTTTTAAAATTACCAAATGCATAAAATATTAACCTTCCTCAAATGAACTATTATATTAAGGTGCTCTGCTTTAGAGGGAACTTGTGTTTCCTAGGGATCATTTTTCATGTGTTGGCCTGGGCTGATGCAGCTCAGCCCCAACCCTGGGGCTGTCAGTGGGTAGAGGGGGAGGAGGGAGGGAGGGACCAGCACCAAGCTGCTGGCTGGGCTTTGCCCTGGAGGGGGGATGGGGTGTGTGGAACAGAGATCCCCTCCCTCATGCACCCTCCACCCCTCCAGCTACCTTAGCTACCCTAGCTAGAGCCCAGGTACCCTTGTTGAATCCAGGTCTCTCCCTGATATGATGTGCTGGGTTAGAGAAGTGCTCTTACTCATGATGCTTTATGTAAAGTGCCATGAGTTAGAGTGGGGGTCTGAAAGTCGGTCTGTGCCTTTGGTGGTTTCTCAGCTCTTGCTTTACCCTGATCTTCCCCTTGTCCTCATCTGCCATGCTTTAATGTGCTTATACCTTTGAGAAAAGGGAGGCTGCCCCAGGGATTCCTGAGTGAGCTCTCATCCTCTCCTGTTCTACTCCCAGGTCTCAGTTTGTTCTGTTTCTGGCTTTAAGTCCACTCTGGCTCCTATCTCTACACTTTTCCTGGGTGCCTAGTCCCCACTGGCCACTGGACCTTCCTAGTCCCTTCCCACCCACCCCCCAGGCACTGGACCTGCTTTGGTCCCATCTCTGTTCTACTTGCAAGCACCTGAACCCAGCCTGGTCCTTTCTACACATTTACTTGGGCTCTAGCCCTGCTTGGACCTCTTCCCCCACTTAGTCCCTCTCATACCTCCAGTTATTATCACAGGCTGTAATCTCCTAGGTATTATTTAGGAGCTGCAGCCATCCTGCCCAGGAGATGTTCTCTCAGCAGCCTCCAGGGCCAGGCCACCTCCACAGATCAGGCCTGGGTGTATATATTGTAAGCTCAGCCACCATCTGGGTCATGTGTCTTCTGATTGTCTCCTGCTACACCTGCCTCCAGCTTCATCTGCAGACTGTCTTCTCTTGGAGTAGGAAGAGCACCAAGCCTCCTGCTATATTAATAGTGTTATGAATTTATATGTGAAGCAAGGGAGAAAGTCTGTAAGAACTGGCTCCAGTTGTGAATGGATGATTACTTTTCGAGAAGGATATTAGGAATAAAGAAAAAGATTGATCATTAAGAATGCTAAGTCTTTAGACATCAAAAAGTATAAGGATAAAGTGAGAAGTTAAAAAAAAAAAAAATCAAGCTGACTTAGACATGGCAAAAGACATAAAAATAAATGGCAAAAAACTCTTACGATACATAGTAACTAAATCCTTGGATGATGGTGTCACTGTGGATGTAGTCTTTCTAGACTTTAAGAAGGCCTTTGACACCATCTCTCACCCCATCCTCATCAATAAATTAAGTGACTGTGGCATTGATGCCGGCACAGTTGGATAGGTAAAAAATTGGCTGATGGGGTGCACCCAGACAGTAGTGGTGGACGGGTTGTACTCAACCTGGCGAGATGTGAGCAGTGGGGTACCCCAGGGCTCAGTCCTCAGGCCCGCACTGTTTAACATCTTCATCAGCAACTTGGATGAGGGGGTGGAAAGCACACTGTCCAAGTTTGCTGATGACACTAAGATGTGGGGCGAGGTGGACACACTTGAAGGGAGAGAGAGGCTGCAACTAGATTTAGACACACTACAAAAGTGGGCAGATGAGACTAGGATGGGGTTCAACATAGACAAATGCAG
>NW_005843477.1:53928-57082 GCF_000455745.1 Alligator sinensis
AAGAGGAGGCTGAGGGGGGACCTGGTGGCTGCCTACAAGCTCATCAGGGGGGATCAACAGCAAATAGGCAGAGCTCTTTTCTCCCCAGCACCACCTGGGGTGATGAGGAACAATGGTCATAAGCTGATGGAGAATAGGTTTAGGTTGGAGATCAGAAGGCAATATTTTACAGTTAGGGTGGCCAAAATCTGGATCCAACTTCCCAGGGAAGTGGTCCTCGCCCCTACCTTGGGCAAATTCAAGAGGAGGTTGGACGATCACCGGTCTGGGGTCTTGTAAGCCCAGCATTCATTCCTACCTGTGGCAGGGGGTCAGGCTAGATGATCTGTTCAGGTCCCTCCTGACCCTAGCTACTATGATACTATGATATGAATTAAGAGAGGACAAGACAAAAAAGAGGGGACTGCTATGCAATGAGAATAGAAAAAGGCCTATTTAATGTTTATGTCATGACCTTGCCACAAATTTTAAGAGTTTGCTGATGAAATTTTCTGATGATGTAAAAATTGGGAACCATTGTCAGAACTGAAAAGAATCAAAACAACATACAGGGAAAAAAAAATGGATGAACCTGAGGGCTGTGACAATAGCAATGGAATAAAATAAATCTGCACAAAATGCAAGGGCTATGTTCTTGGAAACTCGTAACAAAAAAATCTGATATACATTGGGAGTCAATAACATGGAAAAGCTTGATAAGGAAATGGACCTGATTGTATTCAGTAACACAGGGCGAGTATGACTACTCTGTGAGCGTAGCTACATGTGACACTATGTTGTTGTAGCAACATGCTACAGTGACATAGTGTATGTGGGCAAAAATCATGATGCTGCTACTACATCACTGTAAAAACATGGTTCCTTGGTATAGGACTTTGCTATGGTGATCTACCAGCTAAAAATAACCATGTGCCATTAGCATGACACAGTGTGGGTTGTTACTGAGCTAAATGAGGAAATCCAAGAGGAAGTGCTAAATGAAGGCACAGTAACAACAGCGCTGTAGGGGCATGTGTAGATGCACCCACTGTGATACAAAGGATTTCACATTTGCATCTGTCAAGGTGTTTCCAAGGTATTATTCTGGATCCCTGACCCAGCTTGCCTTCTGAATCTGTGCTCTATCCAAACCTCCAGCTTGGAGGACCAGGGCTTTCCCGGAGCATCTCCATGGAGGACAACTTCTTCCTTCCCCTCCATGCTGCTCAGAGCCTATCCCAGCTCTTGGGACCAGTGCATCCAAAAGAGCCCCTCGCTGCTCACTTCCTGCTCTGCACTCACAGAGTTCCTCACATGTTCCCAGAGGCCGGAGCCCAGGGCGGCTCTTTATGGCTGAACAGTTATTGGGATGTGGCACCTGCTCCCCACCCCAGAAGTCCTGGCCTGCTTCCACGAAGAGCTAGGTGGAGCAAACAGCCTGCGTGGCCTAAGGGGAACCCCACGTGCGGGGCCAGGGCCAGGCATCCAGAGCTGGCTGGGCAGGAGGCCAGACTAGGCTCTGCCAATCTCCTGCTGGTGGGACACAGGGGCTGTGGAGGAGCCAGGTCTTGGGCACTGCTGGCCTCAGCCCCAGGGCAAGGGGCTGCTTCCCCACTGGCCCCCGCTGCCCCACGTGGACCTTGTCCCCTCCTGTCCAGGCTCCTCCAGCCCAGCCCTGCGCTTGTCCCCAGATGGAATTGCTGAGTGTACTTGGAGCCCGAGGCCGCTGATCCTGCAGGGGGACAAGTGCCTGTGCCTCCGTGCCCCAGCGGTGCCAGTCCTGTCCTGGCCCTTGCAGCACTCACCCCACTGGGTCGTGGGCAGGACGGGTGATGGCGACAGGCGTGAGAGATGAGGGGCTCCTTTGGCTGCACTGACCCCAGAACCAGGACAGGCTCTGAGCAGTGTGGAGGGAAGAAATTGTAGTCCAGGGAAATACTCTGGGAAAACTCTGGCCGCTTCCCCCTGTTGCTCTGACAGCATTTCTGGGAGCAGCTGTGCCCCAAAGGGTAGGCTCCAGGCAGTGCTGAGCTTTTCCCCGGTCTCAGGCAGGGCCCACACTACTTGGGCCACTTCAGGGCTGTGGATTCTCTGAGAGTGGTAGCTCTGCCAAGTGCGGGGGATGCAAGAGAGGGCGGTGCATGGGAGGACCAAGTGAGAGGTAGGACTTGCCTGGCTGAAAGCTGTAAGGAAAGCCCGTGTGTGCGGGGATGTGGAATTTGTTGCCCTGGCACTCCACAGGGAAGCGCTAGTGGAGGGAATGAAGGGAGGGAGCAGCAGGGGGTTTGGCAGGTGGGCAAAAGCAGCGCCACCCCATGGAGGAACCGAATCGCCCCAGAGGCCCGACATCAGGAACGCCTGTGGTTTCCTGCACCATGTTAAAGCAGTGTCTTTACTGCAGGCATGCATCAGCTGGCAGATCAGCTGCAGCTGCCCGTGCCAGGAGGGACCTTCAAATCATTTACTTTCATCTCCAGTGTGTAGCTGGAGAAAGCAGCAAGCAAACAAGCTCACCCCACCATCTGGCTCTGCATGCGCATATGTCCATGTGTTTAAGTGCTGCCCCACATTTGGAGCTGCACACACATATTGCAGGATTCCCATATGTGCCAGCATGTGTGTGTAAGTGCATGGTAGCAGATGTGCATATGTGCTGATTTTGGCTGAAACAGTTCTGCCACACCACTCCTGTAGCTTCCTGACTTGTAGTCTGCCTGTGCTGGAGCTGAGTGAACTTTGTCCCCGAGGGAGGACTAGGGCCACATGCTGTCTGTGTGCCCATGTTAATCCTGGGGTGTGTGTCTGTATTCACACATGTTCTTCTCCTCAATGGAGAGGCAGGCCGTTCCACAAACCCCTCACTCAGCCATCCAGCCCCAACTGGAACGCCTCCTTTTCAATCCCCTAAATATTTTAACATAATAAAAGTCTTCGTCTGTCTGTTTGTGTCTGTCAGTCTGTAACGCTTTTGACCAAATGGCGTTGCCAAGAGGACGGGTGGTGATTGGCTATGTGGCCCAGGCTGCCTGGGCCCAAGTTTGTTCCATTGCTGGGGAAGTTTGTAGCAGCAGCAAACACGCCCCAGCCACCTGAGCAGTGGGGTGTCCCCCCTGCCTGAGGGTGAAGGGGGGATCCCAGTGACAGCACCACCCTCCCCCCCCCGCCCAGCCCTGAT
>NW_005843477.1:57617-61656 GCF_000455745.1 Alligator sinensis
GGGGGGGTAGAGGGGGGATGGACTCTGGGCGGCGGGGGAGGGGGGGGGGGGAAGTGCAATTTGCTAGTTGTATCAAAAAAGGTGTATGTTCATGAGGGACTTGGAATTTGATAAGATTTTCAAGGAATGTAGAAAGTAGATTAAAATGGTAATGGTCTGATATGCCAGGAAAAAAGAATAATATCTAGCTGTGTGTATACAAGTGTTATCCTGTGACTGGCTGGTTCAAAGAAGAGCTCGTGTATGAAAATTCCTACTTTCAGGGAAGCTTTAGGTTTTTATACTACAGCATTTACATACTCTGTTAGTTGGACTGACCACTCAACTGACAGTGAATACAGGCTATTTGGCTTCTTTTACTGCTGAATGTTCAGCATGCAGGGGACAAAGAAGAGAATGTAAAGTAGAGGAACAGAATGACACAGACACACCTCTCCATTCAGAAAGGTTTAATGGCACAGTCTGCACAGGCAACCAACACACACACCTACACCCAGTTCACACAAAGGAGGCTGCACAGAACTCTTAGAAACACGCAGGCAGAAGACAATCTACCCATTTTTTTCTGTCTGAAGGCTAGAAATAGAAGTCACCAAATAAAGTAGGTCAGCTGTGTTGGGATGTGCCCCTGAGGTGCGTCTGTGAGTGAGGAAAGCTGGTGCCAGTGTGGTTCCAGGGTTAGGACTGCTTGGAGGTTCCAGCCTCAGAAACACACCAGTGCTGAACTAGCATGTCTCAGTGAGGAAAAGCTGGGCAGAGGCTCCTGGATCTTGCATAAGAATCCCCCGGACATGCAGGATTGGGCATCCTAAAGTCCCTGGAGTGCCTGTCTGGGGTGCACAAGCATGTCAAGGCTGCCCACCTTTCATGCCTTCAAGAAAACAGACATCCACTACTATATAGCAGCACAAATTAGAATGTACGAACTACCTGGGATATTGAAATTAGAATATGGAGGAAGAACAATAGGGCAAAGCAGGAAAAACAAGAAAAACCTGAATACAGAAAAATAATCTTCAGAATTTGGGGAATTTTTTCTGGGTCCGTATGACACAACAGCTGCTCAAATGTAAGTATATGAACTAATTTATAGACAGCCCAATGCTGTGACTGTTCCAAAGATTTTTCTTGGAGGCATGTAGATATTATGTTTGTGATGGGATTCAGTAAGCATGAGCCTGCATTGAACTACATCAAGAGCGAACTTTGCCTAATGCCACGTTTCTTATGTCATTTTAGCATTCATCTTTTATGGCTCAGCTTGACTCTTATCTAACAGCAGAGCTGGGCTGGCCTGCAACCGTTGGACCCACAGCAATTTAAAAAAGCAACCAACACTATAAACTCTGGTTATCAATCCAAAGATTATTCATTCCCCAGCCAGTAACTGATATAAAGCACCTGTGCTATACAGCCTGGTGCTGACTATAGGTGCTATAAGGCTTCTGTCCCTTATGGGATGATGCCAACTTCTTTTGTTTTATAGGGGAAAAGTGGTCATATTACCCCTTTTTAACCCCTCTCAGTTGAAAAGATCTTTCCTGCCATGACTTTAACGTTCAATAATGATTTGTTTCATTACTTTCTTTGGTTGTATGGGAGGATGTTCCAAACAAAAGAAACACATAAACAGAAAAAAAAAGCCTCTATAAGGCACAGCACCGCAACACACGACTATTGAGAAATATGGGGCTCCACAATCCCCTACACTCCTTTCTCACACCAATTTGACCCTGCAGATACTTTCAGGTTAAAACAGAGTTCAAGAAAAAAAGAAAAATAAAAACAAGCAGGTACTCACTATTTTTGACGCAAGTACAAAGAGAGAGGAGTTGGTTCTCTAGGTGTTCTTCTCACTCCGGTCCTTCTCCCTCTCACACCTGGGCCATCTCTGGAAAGCTCAGGTAGGCTCCTGACCTGCATCCTTACATGCAGCTGACCCTTACTGAGTGGTCAATCAGCACCTAGAGATTTGACATCACTTTAATGAATGAGTTCTGTACAGATTTAATGACATAAAGGGACAGTGTCTCAAATAGTCCTTCCACACAATGCCTCGTTTGCGTCCAGCATCACTCTTGTCTTTTCTGGCTTTTGCTTGGGCTAGATGCTCCTCATCCAAGAATCCTGTCAGAACTGTATTTGCTCAGGTATGTTCTTTCCCCTATTTCTCCTCCTTTCAGGGTAAAGAGCTATGATCTGTCCAGGTAATGAAAGCTCATATTGAATCAATGGTCAGTGGTCTCTTTCCTTGCGACTTGGGTTCCTTTTTGCCTTTCCAGTTACATTCTTAGACTCTCTAACAGTTTGTGGCAGGATATGCTTTTTACTGAGGTCAAAGGGCTCTACAACTCCTATGGCCAGATTTCGTGGAGGAACATAAAAGTCCTCACCACACACACATCACCTTCTACTTCCCTTGTGAGGGGAAAACTAGTGTGGTGAGCACAGCTATCAATTATCACAGCGGAGTGAGCCAGCACATTGATCATCACAGATGGATGCTGGAGTTAAATAACTGGAAACATCAAATAGTGCAAGCTATACCAGAGGAAAAAAAAATAAAACCATGCTGTATAATCTCATTCAATTAAGGAATTAGAGCAAGCATTGAAACTGGGATCCCATTAATTAACTGCTATTCTCCTCTCCCTTCCCCTGGATTAACTTCAGATCAAATAGAAAACAGAGAAGCTAAACTTGAGGGTGTGAGAGGGTCTGAGCGGAGCAGCCCCGCGCCACTGCCCTCAGTGCAGCCCCCCACACAGGAGGCATATTGCCAGGGTAGTGGGGGGGCGGGGGGGACAGCAGGGTGGTAGGGAACAGCAGCGAGCAGCCACGGACCCACTGTTCCCTGCTGCCCTGCTTCCCTCTCCCACAATCGGGTGCAGCTGGAGACAGAGAAGCCATGAGGGGATCTCTTAGAGGCTGCTCATCCTCTGCTGCCCCAGTGACATGACTCCTGCACACGGGGCTGCACTGAGGGACGTGGCACGGGGCTCTGCCAGTTGAAGTAGCGGCAGGGGGAGGAGACGTCACCAGGGCGGGGGGAGGGGGCAGTGAGCAGATCCCTGTGTGGTCGTGCTGTTCCCAGCCGCGCCAGGTCATGCCTGCAGAGCTGTAGAGGCCGTGCAGGAGGGAAGCAGGGCAGGAGCTTGAGCCTGCTGCATGCCCCCTGCACAGATCTGGGGGGCATAGGTCCCCACTGCACCCTGAGAGTGAAAGCGGTTGAGCTGATAGCTCTGCTGGCTGACCAAATGCTGCCGGGTGGGCACTCCACATCATTCACCAACACCTCCCTGATCCCTCACCCCCCAGCCAGCCCCACTTACCTAACCTTACAGGCTTCAGAAGGAAAATGAGCCAGAGGTAAGCCTTGGGAATGACTAAAAACCTCAAGCCCTTCCCTTCTCCCTCTCCCTCCGGTTGCCCCTCTGGGCAGGACTGGAGGTTTCCCACCCCTTTTGCAATCAGGTCATGCAGGCTGGAATGCCGCCAGCCTGCAGAGCTCTTTGCAAAAGGGAGAAATCCGCATTTTCTCTGATAAAAATGGGAAGTCTGTGGTTTTCTCCATTTTTCCCATGGGAAATGTTCTCGTCGATCCTCCCAACTCAGGCTATGGGCTGAGAAGGGACAGGAGGATCTATGTGGTCAACCAAAGACTGCAGCGCTGGTGACGTCAGGAAGGCTTTGGCTTTCACGACCACAGCCCGCTCTTTGTCGAGAGAGGCAGCGAGCTGCTGGGAAGAGATGGCCTCCACCTCTCTCCCCTAGGGAGGAGGCTCTTCTCCGCCAGACTGGCTGACCTGCTCCACCGGGCTTTAAACTAAGCCACTGCTGGCCCGCTGAGCCATCTTTGCAAAGCCAGCAGATCACGGCGCTTCAGGGAGCCCACCCCTGCCCCAGCCCTGGTAAAATCTGTGCGCAAGGAAGGAGCCCCCCAGGGGGCACTTGCCTGCCTGTACACTAATGCCAGGAGCTTGGGGAATAAGCAGGAGGAGCTCATCCTCCTGCTCAATGCAAACAATTATGATGTCAT
>NW_005843477.1:64168-65607 GCF_000455745.1 Alligator sinensis
TTCCTTCAAGATGAAACTGGATGCTTATCTTGCTGGGATCCTATGACCCCAGCTGACTTCCTGCCCTTTGGGCGGGGGGCTGGACTCGATGATCTTCCGAGGTCCCTTCCAGCCCTGATGTCTATGAAATCTATGAAATGGAAAACCCGGATCCCTGTTGATTACAGACACATTTCACCTGTTAGAACTTAAGATCGTTATGTTTTTCTGCCCCTGCTGTCACAGAGTATAGTTTAGTGTCATCTTCTTTGAGCCCTTGTACATGTGACGAGGGTTTAGTCCTTCAAGGTTGCATTCTATGCCCTCTAAATCAAAACAGTGGGTTTTATTTTTCTATCACTGTTTAGACATCATGGGCCGTAAATCTCATGAAATACTCAGCACGGTATTCACAGTAAATTGCTGCAGGGCGTGCTGCATAACAATCCGCCCTGCTGATCTCTTTGTATTAAATTACAGCAGGGGGCAACGCACACTGCTAATCTCTGAAACAGACTGGTGATATCTATAGCTCACAGCTCACTGATACATACAGATGACCAAAAGTGGTGTAATTTCCTTAATTTAATTAAGTTAATGGTCATGTCATTAATGACGTACCCAGGGTTGCAGATAATACTGTTTAGCAGAACAATGAATAGACCCACAATGAAGTATAACCCGACCCCATTCAATTGCATTTATTCAAACAATCACTAGTGTGCTAATTAGGGAGGGGATTAGTTTATGATGATGAAAACTCATTTAAATCATCAAAAACTTGCCTATGTGTAAAATGTGATGCCATTAAGCCACACAAAAGGCCAATTTTCGTCATGTGTATAAGTGTCCCTCATAACCACTACTCAAGTATCTAAAGACTATAATCAATCCCCCTCAATCCTGTCTTCTCCAGACTAAATCCCAGTTCTTTTTTTTTCCATCTTAAATTTTGAAGTGATGAAGAACATAACACATCAGGTAGAAGCTGCTCCAACTCTGAGTTACTGTAACTGGAATATTTACACTTCAGTCTGACTTTGTCTGACCCAATCCTCTATCTTCACAGCTGCTTTCTTAACCCTTTCCAAACACCACAGAATTCTACTGATGAATTTACTCGTGAATCTACTCATGGCAATACAGGTATTTTCCGCTTTTTCTCCTCCAACGCATTGTTTCTATCAGAGCAAATGGATAATTGAAGCTGAGTGACCTATGCAGGGAGTGGTGGCTATAAAATATCCAAGATATCATTTGGATCTCAGCTTCTTTTCATGAAATTCCAGCCTTACAAGTAAATGAATCAAAGGAGGTTATTTCAAACTAGCAAATTGCCCCTCAAGAATGATGCGGGGGTGCTGGTAGGGATGGAGCCCTGAGTCTGGCCTCACACATTCCCATTCTCCCACCACCCTTGTCCAAACCCTCCCTCCCCACCATGTCAGGTGCGGCCCCTT
>NW_005843477.1:65767-66423 GCF_000455745.1 Alligator sinensis
AGTTGCGAACCCACTGCCCCCCTCCCCCTGCCACCTTGGGTGCAACCTCACTGCCCGCCACCACATCAGGTGTGATCCCACTGCCCTCCTCACTGCATCGGGTGTGACACCACTCCCCTTCCCCACCTCACCAAGTAGGGTCCGACCCCACTACCCCCCACACCTCGGGTTCAACCCTGCTCCACCCCTACCACATGGGGTGCAACCCTGCTGTCCCCCCACCTATCCGCCATGTCGAGTGCAAACCCGGTCCTCCCCCCGCATTGGGTTTGATATCACTACCTCACCCCGGTGTGCCCCCACTGGTCCCCCTGCCATGTCAGGTGTGACTTCACTCCCACCCGTGTTGGGTGTGACCCCGCTGCTTCCTCTCCCCCACTGCTGCATAGGGTGCGCCCCTCCTGCTTCCCCCCCCCTGCCGCATTGAGTGCCATCCCACTCCCCCCTCCCTCCCCGCCACGTTGGGTATGACCCTGCTGCCCCCCTGCTATGTCAATGCAACCTCGCTGCTCCCCTCACCTCCGCCACTGGCCCTCCTCCTCCCTGCCGTGTCAGGTGCAACCCTGCTGCCTCCCCGCCACTTCAGGTCTGACCCCGCTCCCCTCCCCGCCTCACTGCATTGGGTCCGACCCTGCTCCGTGCCCCACCTCCCACCG
>NW_005843477.1:66433-66732 GCF_000455745.1 Alligator sinensis
CTAACTCCCCCCCCATTTGGATCGCACCCCATTCTCCCCCTTGCCCTGGTTCAGGCCTGACCCCACTCTCCCACCACTGCTATGGGTCCAACCCTGCCCCCCATGCTTTTGGTTTGATCTGATTCCCCGCTCCCTTTGGGCCCGATCCTGCTCCCCCCCTCCTTCGGGTCTGATGCCATCCCCCTTGGTCTGTGTCCAACCCTGCTCCACCGTTTCAGGCCTGACCCCGCTCCCACCCCTCCCCCCCACTTCAGGTCCAACCTCACCCCCACCATCACCCCTGCTTAGGGTCTGACCCC
>NW_005843477.1:66829-98616 GCF_000455745.1 Alligator sinensis
GCTCTGCTTCAGGTCTGGTCTGGCCTGGCCCTCCTTCCCCCCTGGTTCAGATCCAACCCCGCTCCCTCTGGTTCAGAAGCCACCAAGGGTGACATCCCACGAAGTCAATGACCCCTGGATTGGGTAAGCCCGAGAACTGGGGAGTCACCAGAGTCTGCCAGAGAGGGATAAAGGGCAGCAAAGAATGACCCTCAATGGCACCCTCTTTGACCTGACCAGCACTGTGCCTGTCCAGCTAGAAAGATCAGCTGGCAACCCCCTTCTGAAGCAACATTGCGCTGAAAGAAGCCTTGACTGGCCACCAATGGTGGACTCCAGCACTTGGGGATAGGTATATCTTGACACTGGTGCTTAGTATTCATAGCTAGCTACTGTGAGTGTGTGTGTGTGCATGAATGTGTGTATGTTAGAGGGGATCAGCCCCAGGGTTTATGATCTGACTTTTGTATCCATCTAATAAAACTAGAATTTTATGATGATCCTGCAATTTGGTCCTTTGTAGCCAACACTGTGCCTGCAGCAGGGCCTACCAGGCCTGCAGTTTTCACCACGCTCTGCCCCAAGATAGATACAGGCAGTTGCACAAGCACACGTCACGAGTTTTGCCTGTCAGCAGCCAGAGGTGCAAGCCCCAGAACCCAGAACCCCCTGCACTGGTCTCCTTGACAGCTTGCAGGCTTCATGGCCTCAGCAGGGGCTAGCAGGCCTGCAGTTTTCACCCTGCTACGCCTTAACACATACAGCGTCATGCATGTCACGAGTTTTGCTCATCTACGACTTGAGGTACAGTTTCCCCCAAACCCCTGCACCTATCTCCTTGAAACTTGGCAGGCTTTGTGGCCTCAGCAGGGGCTATGCCTGCAGTTTTTACCTTGCTGTGGCTTAACACATACACATGACATGAGTTTTACTTTCAAGAATTTGGGGTGCAGTTTATCTGAACCCCCTGCACCTATCTCCTTGAAACTTAGCAGACTTCATGCCCTCAGAACGAGCTACAATTCCTGCAAGTTTCATCAAAATCAGGCCAGAAATGACAAAGTTATAGGCTGTTTCAGCCTTCCCCATTATACCCTATGGGCAAAATGCCGAAACAGTTTCACCGTTTCCACCCTGTTTTGACAGAGCAGAGCAGAGCAGAACAGCACAGCACAGCACAGCACAGCTATTTTGAATCGAAACAAAATTCGAAAAGGAATGCTGTTTCACCAAAACAGAATGCTGCCGTTTCGCACAGCTCTACTGCTCAGTACAGGCACGCATCTACTCATGAACGCCCATACTGTGTGGTAACTATAGCAATTTACACTGCCTTAAGCATAATTTTGATACCTGCATCATGTCAGTATCATGCCTGAGCAGTAATGCATGTGTAGACATCTTACTGAGTAGTAACAGTGTGTGTGTGTGCACTGATTTGTGACTAACTTTAGCCCAAGTCAGTCCACATGCAGTGTTACTGCACTTTAATGACTGCATGTGTAGACATGGGCCAAAAAAACTACAATAAATGCATTTGTAGACATGCCCTAGGAGTAGAAATTTTACAAGAGATTGATAAGCAGTTGTCAGTCAGCACTGACACTGAAAGAAACAGCTGTGATTCAGCGGGCATTGTTACCACAACAATACAGAACTTCCCTTCCACATGGAAGGTAGATGTACTGCTCCATGTCCATCAAAATTCAATGTTATTTTGTGTATGGATGAATGGAAATAAATATATCCCTCATCCAAAGTGACACTACTGAGCTTGACTAATGGATGGTCATGCATTTTGGTCCAAAAAATTTATTAAAGATTACATTCAGTTCTGTGTTTTTGTCTTTATACATAATTGTGTTAAGGCCCATGAATCTAGAAAGAACAATGCTCCTTTTTACTATGGAAAAGCAAAATGCAAATTTGAAGGGTGTATTTCATTATTTATGAAGATCAAAGACAAAGAAATCATGATCAACGTGTGAAAATTGAAATTCAAGTGAAAGGAGAAATCAAAACACAAAATTGGTGAATTGCACAAAAGGTGGACATGCTAGCAAGAAAGAAAAGAATTAAGGTAAAAACTAAAGGTAAACCAGCACTGTTTGGCAAAAAATAGCTAGTGAGAGTAACCTTGAGGGAAGAACTGAGCCTAATATATATCTTGATTGCCTCACTATGCAGAGAAAACAAGATGCAGAAAACTGCACGTACCTACATTGCTATATCGTTTTTCACACTGCATACGTACATGGATGTCCAGCTGCGCCTACTTTTTGATCTTCAGAAAGCAAAGCTGTATAAGCTTGTATCTTGATGCTACAGGGTCTGTTGTTAGGAGCCTTCCATCATGTAAACATTGAATCTTGTATTATGTGTTATGTGAGAAGTGTCCATCCAATTCAACAAACATCCTACCAGTAGCAGAGGTGCTAACAGCTGACCAAAGTACTCCAACCATATCATACTGGCTGACTTTGATTTCTCGAGATACTCTGATAGTAACTGGTCATTGGTTTGGACCACAAAAAGTAGAATGTGACTTCAGCTTTAATACATGCAGCTATTCAGGTTTTCAACCATATGACTGCCATACATTACCTGAATGCCTGTTGTGTAGTATATACTGGGAAACAGAAAGCCGTTTTTACAATTTTGCACGTGTCCGCCATACATACGATCAAAACAGTTTATGGACATGTATCTAAAGTTGCTGTTTCTATGGATGTCAAGGATTTTTTTGTATTCTTTTGTCCTACTGCAAAAATGCAAAAATAATATCTGAGTGCAGAAAAGTAATTAAGAAGCTCAGCATAATTTGCAGTGTATCACACATCTTGACACACAATGCAGGGAAACAATAAAGAGGTAAAGAAAGGTATACAGACCCGGCAGATCTCTCAAACCATTCTATCCTTTGATCAGAAAACTGGGATTGATCAGAAACAGGAACCAATCTGCAAAAAATCTCCTTTTGTTCAACTGATTCCATCATGCAGTTTGGGGAAAAAAAAAAAAAAAAAAAATGATCAGGAGAATAAGACTTGTTCTCTGAACAGTTATTATTCCATTGAATTGCAAAAACTCCTGGTCAAGTATATGCCAACTTTCCCATTACGGAGTGGCATTTTCGTTACAAACAGTAAAATGTCCACAAACAGCAATGCAATTGTTGAGAATTGGTTCAGAATTGTCAAAAAGCAGGTTCTGAATGACAAACTCCATCACAGAGCTTCTGAGTTTGCAGAAGTTATAAAAGACAGTTCAAGGTAAGATGCATTCAATAACATTAGGCATCTTACCTGACAGAAATATAAAGGAGAACTCTAAGAGGAAAGTAATGAACAGTGTTGCTTACATGGAATAAACCCCTCTATTCCACACCAAAGAAGCAAGCTAAGTGTTCTCAGGCTTCTCCAGAACATGAAAAGAAACACAATGGTTGCCCTGTCCTCCTTGTCGTGGTGGCATCAAAATCAAGAACAGAAAGGTGAAATTCACCAACCCTTGCACCATTAACAACCTTTCATATATCATTCATTTGATAATTTAAAAAATATGAAGCAATTAAAACTGAATTTGAACTTCTCCAAGGAAGAAGTGTAGTATTTCAATGTCTTCTCAGAGAGAATGAGGCAGTTAGCAGCAACAACTGGGATGAATGGAAATGGCAGTGGTTGGCAATTTTAAAAAATTTACAGGAAGGAGCATATGGAATTGCTATGGAAGTAAGGAAGATATGGTGACATCTTCACTCTCCGATCTCTATAGCACAGTGCAGCACACCGTATGCGCCTATTTAGGGGGCGTGTCTACATGAGATGCATTCAAGCGCATTAGCCTAATTTAATACGCATTAAAGGTGCACATGTGCATGCCCTTAATGCACATTAAAAATGGAGACATTGGGCTAATCACACCTACATTTGATACCTGCAAATGCAAGTATCAAATTTAGTAATGATTACTTAAAGCATATTAACGCACATGTAGATATGACCTGGCACTAATTTTAGTGCCCAGCCACGTGCCACAGGGACGTGGTACTAACTTTAGTGCCAAATGCACTAACTTCAATGCCAAGTCTCTGCACGTGTAGACACCTCCCAAAAATCACTTAACACGCACTAGCTTAATACATATTCAATGTAGTGGTGCTTAAATGCATGCATAGAGGCACTCAATTTCCAAAAAAGAATAGGACATTGAAACCAGCAGTTATATTTGCACAGTAGGTACGCATCTTCCTATTGAACTTAAGGATAATGTTTGAAGGGTTGGTTGTACAACTCATTTAGGGGAAAATAGAAGAATTAAGATCTAAAGGAGAACATAATAATTAACACATGCTTTTCAGTTAATATTTATAGGTGTCTCTTTAGCAATTGGGATCATTAAACCTGTTTTATGAATCTACTAGCCAACTGCCTGTCAAGAATGATGGGGGGGCGGGGACAAAGCGCCACCACCCAACACCTCCTCCACCGCCGCCTCCCACGGGGGGGCGGGAACTTGCACACGACGGCTGCCACTGCCACCCACTATCCCGCACTGCTGCTGCTCCACAACTGGCCCCATGCAACCTGCCCCACCTCAGTCCTCATCTGGCCCCATGCGCCCCCTCCCCAACCTGCTGCTCCACGTCTGGGCCAGCACCCAGCGACAGATTAATTTGTCCTGGGGCCCTGGACAAACACAAAATTGGAAGCCCCCTCCCCCCACAGGACCTGGGCTGCTGGGGCAGGGCCCTTTCTCCTCCTGGTGCTGGTAGGGCAGGCTAGGGGGACCCTGCTGGGCTGGGCGTGGGAGGGCACATGTCCGCCTCTTCGCCCTGCTCCCCCATCCCAATATGGCCAAACATACACACACACACAGGCACACACACGCAGGCTTGCACACAGATGGGTGCACACTACTCTCACTCACTGTCTGCACATGGACACAGACACAAACACTCTCTCCCTGCCATGAACAGACACATGCATCCACACTCACGCACTCACACATGCATGCACACACACACACACACGCACCTAGGCAGATGGGCACGCACTGTATTCACTCACTCTGTACATGGTCACACACAAACACACTCTCCGTGCCATGAATACAGATACACACACACGCACACAGATGGGTGCGCACTCTACTCGCTCACTATCTGCACATGGATACACAGACACAAACACACTCTCCCCTGCCATGAACATAGACACACGCATACACACTCATGCATGTACACACAGACATGCGCACAGAAGCAGGTGCCTGTGTGTGCATCTGTGAATGTGTGTGCATCTGAGTCTGTGTACATGCATCTGTGTGTGCACGTCAGGGCATCTATGCACTAGTACTGTTAATTAAACTTTCCACAGGGTAAAATGTTTTGCCTACCCATGTAATGCATCATCATCTACTAAAACAGAAATTCTTTTACATGTGTTAAACATGTCTTATAAATGGGACAATGATTTTTTAAACATTTCCCATTTGAAATCAGTTTTAATCAGAAACCTTAGGTGCTCCTTTACAATCTTCCACACATTAAAGTAACTTTCTTTGTGTATACTACAGTACTAGCGGATTAGACATATCATACTTCAATAGGTCAAGCTCCATGCATCCACAAGGTTTTCTTGTGTTTCTTTATTGTAACCCTAAAACTAAATATACCTTTTTCTTCCATGGTTTCCCTATAACCCTCACCTGAGCAACAAGCTTATGCTAGTTTTTGTTACTCCCCACAGCATGTTTTCCTTCTGTACAAGTGCAAACAGAATCAGAATGTTACTATTCTGAGGTGTAATACAAATCAGGCGAAGACGCGGCAGGACACGATTATAGCTGAAACTAAAAATTAGTGTCTTCACTCTTTGCCTGGTGTACTGATCAGTTACAGCGTGTCTATAGCCTGTATATCTGATTTATGGAATAAATGTGATTTATCAGTCCCCCTTTTTCCCCTGCTGTTTTCTGAAGTGCCAAACGGTCAACAATGTTGTGCCTATCGTTATGCAAAACCCTACATTCATTTTTGGAAATGAAATACTGTTATAGAAGAGTTCAGAAAAGATGACGTAGTAATGCCTTCCAGCCTTGAAACACACAAACGCGCGAAAAGATTTTACTGGTGCAGCTGTACTCTTAATTTAAACCCCTGCCTCACAGCACCAACTTAAGCAAGAATTATCAACAGGTACTTAATAAATATTACTTCCTTCCAAAGACATAGGTTCTTATACTAAAAGCCAGCAGAATTGCTCAAATAGAGATGTCACAATGGGTCACAGGTAAGTGTTGCATAAATTAGTATTATCAGGTTTTCTAGCAAATACTTTACCTATTTTAAAATTTCAGGGTCAAAAGTAATAAGTGCAATGGAAGATGGAAATTGAGTAAACATCAGTTCATTAATGAAAAACCACGTATCTTACTCATAACAATTGCAGTGAATCTGGCTCACAGAAGAGCTAAAAAAATTGATCCTTAGCTCGTTCCGCCAGAGATGTCTATGTGTGACATTAAATAAGTTGGTAGTGTAAGATTATGTTGTAGCCATGATGATATTAAGTAAATAGAAATAAAACTATATGCATCTCTATATATCAAATGATCAAAACACGCATTCTCAAATGCTATTTGCTGGCTTTTCAGAGACGGTAGTACCCTGTCCCCTTTCCCCCAAAATCCCTTTCTTGTATTTTGTATTTAGGTCTTCTATATTTAAGTAAAGAGTATGTTGCTAGTTAAAGCATGTCACCAGTCCCAATTAGTTCAACAGAAAATATTGGATGTCCAAATTTATGAGAGTTCACTAAAACAAAGGTTTGTCATTGCAGGTACGAAGTAGTTGGGGTAATGTACAATATTGGTGAGCATTTTGTATGTTTCCACAAACTTGGTGATACTGAGAGCTTGTGTTACTATGATGGACTTTTACAATTAAAAAAAGGAAGGATGTGGAGGTACACCAGCGACTGAAGAACAGTTCTCCAAAGCTCCTAGGAAGGGAAGTGTCAAGTAATGATGTTGTTGTATAAATGTCTTAGAAACATTAAAGCTATCAGCAAGGATACACATGAATACATACCAAAGCCTCACTCTCAGGGAATTAAGAGCACTGTGCTGATGCTAATACAGGGCAGGTCGGGTTTGCCTCCTACCGTACCTATGATAGATGGCACTACCTGCAACTGTTAACTAGGGCTGTGCAAAATTATCCAGCTGTTTCGTTTCAACACTGTTTCAACTTATTTGGAACTCGAAACAGTGAAACCGAAACAAAACAAAAGGCTTCAAAACAGCCTTAAAACAAAGGAGGGCATTTTGAAACTTTCAAAATGTTTCAAGTCTCAAAGCTGAAGCTAGGCTTGCTTGCAGGGAAACAGAAAGTAAGGAGAAGGAGGGAGAAGAACAGGAGAAGGACTGCTCTGATATTGACTGTGTAGCTGGCCAGTGACTGTCATCCTTCCCTGAGGTCGCTTCCAATCCCAGTGCTCTGGGGGAGGGATGGCAAAACAGCATAACAAGCAGCACTGTTTAAACTGGGCTGCTTTCTGCCTTGGGGTCAGTTACTTGGTGTAGGCGTGGCTCATTGGGCAGGGTGAGCTTACCTGCGGGTTCATGGTCACCCACAATGGGGCCGATATGGCCAAGACAGTCTGTGATGCCAACTTCGTTGGCATCTGCTGTGTGGCGCACAAGTTCCACCTGATTGTCAGGGATGCCTTGGAGGGGGACAGGGCTGCCGGTGATGGCACCAGCCAGAACCACCAGCAAGCTCATTTCCAAATGCAGGAAGTTGGCAGGCTACTTCCACCGAAGCATCAAGGGGAGCAAGATGCTGCAGGACAAACAGGCAGAGCTGAACATCCCGCAGCACAAAATCACGCAGGTTGTGGAGATTCGGTGGAACTCCACATACCTGATGCTCGAAAGGCTGGTGGAGTAACACAAGGCCATCCATGAGATGGCCTTGGTCGGGGAGATTGGGATCAGCAGCCCCCTTAACAGAGCTGAGTGGGATACCATCTCTCAGCTCCTGGTGGTCCTCTAGCCCTTCCTCGATGCCACTGAGACCCTAAGCGCTGGTGATGTCCTCCTTAGCTAGGTGATCCCCATAGTGAGGGAACTTCAGAACCAAATGGAGAGCTTCCAGGGGATCAATGGTCCTGCCTGGGGTAAGCCACTGTCACCAGATGTGCAGGCACTGGTGAGGCAGCTGAAGGAGGACATAAGAAAACAGCTTGATCCCTTGTGGTCCAGTACAGTCATGTGTGAAAAGTAGTTTTTAAATTCCCTTTGAGGATCAGGCCTAAGAGATTGGAGACAGGTGGTGTTCTGTTCTGGTCTTTAATAGCACCTGAACCTCGCTAACCTCATCATCAGAAGCCAACGTCCTACAGCCCAAAACACACCGAATGGATCCAGACCATGACATGACAAGACATGCAAAATCTGCCAACAATATCTCCAATATGGAGATATCTTCACAATATAATACATATCTCCATCAGGACACCAAGTGCCCTGATGGAAAATATGTAGAAGACACCAAGCAACAACTGCGCACCAGAATGAGTGCGCACCAAAAATCTATCAGGTAAATTTGAAAAGCTGGTGAAAAGTCTCTCTATATGCATGCAGTCACTCCTCCTGCTCTCCAGTGCCTGGCAGAACAGCAGCATACAAGTCTTACAGATTGGGTGTCAAGTGGCAGGCTCACACTCAAAAACCAACCCTTGGGTCAAGCACGGACCTGCCCAGATTTCTTTAAGAGGCTCCCTTGGTGGTGGGGATGTGTTTTGGGATGTTTTCTAAAGGGTTTTGCCTCATGATCCCAGTCTAAAACCAGATCCTTATTGGAAGTAATGTAACTAGCACATGGGGCTGGGGAGTCAGTTGACAGCCTGGCACGCACAAACTTCACTGTAGGCCTAACTGCTCAGCGATCTCTGGGAGAGTCCCCCAGTGGCAGAGAGGCACTCTGTGGGGTGTCCTAGAAAGGATTTCCAGCTGTAATCCCAGGCCAAAAGCCAGTTCCTTATTCAAGATCATTTACTTAGTACAATGAGCCTGGGGGGGCTGTCAACTAGCTGCCTGGCACAGCCAAACTGCACTTTGGGCCTGGCAAAGTTGGTCAGAGATCACCGGAAGAGTTTCCCGGTGCCACAGAGTCATAGTGTGGGGTGGCCCAAAAATGATTTCAATCTGTAATCCCAGCCCAACAGCCACTTCTTTATTCAAGCCCATATACTTAGCACAGTGGCTGGGGGGGCCCTCAACTGGCATGCTTTGGGCTGGGTAAGACTCTCATCAGGGATGTCTGGGAGAGTCCCTTGGTGGCAATGAGGCATTACATGAGGTGGCCTAGAAAGGATTTACAGCAGTAATCCCAGCCCAAAAGCCAGTTCCTTATTCAAACCCATATATTTAGTACAGTGGCTGGAGGGCTGTTGGTTAGCACCCTGGCACGGCCAAGCCGTGCTTTAGGCCAGGCAAGGCTCTCGTCAGAGACGTCCAGGAGAGTCCTCTGGTGGCACAGAGGCATGGTGTGGGGTGGCCGAGAAAGGATTTCCAGCCATAATCCAAGCCCAAAAAACAATTCCTTATTCAAACCCATTTACTTAGTACAGTTGGCATGAATTACGGGTGCCTCCCGAGACCAGGAGGACACCACACTCAGGGGTCTTTGGGACTGTCCCCTTATGGCAACAACAAGCAGTCTTGGGTCACCTAAGAAGTATTTTGCCCCATAATCCCATCCTAATCTGCTCTTCAGAGGGCTCTGGACTTGATGCAGGATATTATTTTACATATTAATTAGTATATACACATAGCTGATGAGTCTCTCTCTTTAGAATGTGTAATTCGTGGATGACAAACTAGTATTGGGTATAGATTAGCTTTGACTGAAAGCATACTTCAATATTTTCAATATTTTGATCTGTTAGTTAATTCAGAACCAAAAAATTTATAAAAAAACCCCTAAGTATTAGGTTGTGATCAGATTACTCAAGGAATAAAGTATGCATAAAAGATGCATAATTTAGAAAGTCTTCAGATTCTAAAGACTTTAAACCCTTTATCAATCAGCTAACCACCTGGCTGACAGAGAATGAAGGCAATTCTATAAGAAAGGCAAGGGGTTTTATGCAATACCTTTTACTGGACTGATTGTATCGTTGGAAGAGACGCTGGATAAGGTTTTGGGCACTGAGCACTTTTCTTCAAGTCTGAGAAAGAAGCGGGATACCATCTTAGCTAAACAACAGGAAAAATGGTTTGTGTTTAAGTCCCTAGAACAGAACAGGGATCTCTCTCTCTCTCTCTCTCTATATATATATATATATTACTTAATCCTCTTCCATCCATGCTTACAAGAGGTTTAGGAGTGGAGAGAAATATGCCAAAAATTAAAAATATACATGTATTTTGATTTCATATGTGATAATCCTAAGAATTATTTTGTAAGAAAATCCAAAAAAAAGGTCAAGTGAATTAAAATCCAGCTTCTTTAAAATATGTTATGAAAAATAATTCCTTTTTATTTTACCAAAGTCTGAGATTTTATAATACCTCCTAGTACTGCTAGTTACCCTCCCACAGCTCCCTGGCCACTTCTTTCCCAGCACACCCCAGTGATTTCACAAGGTGCGGTTTTCTTTTTCTACTGTTTTTACCAAAAGTTTTTCCCTTTGATACTTTCAAAAGAAAACAGCACAACTCTGCCTGCAGCAACTGGATGTGGAGCAGGAAGTCATCATTACCAACCCATCTCCCTTCGATGCCGGTGAGAGTACGATCAAGTCCAGTGGTTTAAAACACAGCAAAGCACCAAAGGGAACCAACCGATAATGGGACACTTCTATGGAAATGATCAGCAGTGTATTTTGAATCCAATTCATTTGAAGTTCACCCACCTGGTAGCAACATCTGAGAAAGCTTTCAATCCTCAGCGCCCATCGGCCCCTTCAAACGGCTTCCGCTGTTTTTGTCAGGGTCACTGATTTTTTCAATAAATCTCTATTTCAGTTGAGTGTGGCTGCAAAGCAGCAGATCGCAGCCTTTCCAGCTCAGTTGCAAAGGGCTACTCTTTTCTTTCCCCCTCAGACTGATGGGCGTCCCTTCGTCTCGCAGTGTGTGTCAGGTAGAAAACGAAAGCAGCGGAGACAGCAAACCTGGAGCAGTTTCAACTCTCAGCGTACGAGCCTGCTTCAAGAAACAGCCGCCTTCCTTTCTGGGCTACAAGTAGTGAATCCCCAGGACACTAGACATTGTGCTCGTGCCTTGTAACGAGCAGAACAAAAGCTGGCAAGGGAACCAGGGCGTCCTGACCTGACTTCATCGGCACTGCGGAGGCTGGGCGGCAGCCGCCGTCTGCGCACGGGCAGCTCGTGTGCGCCGCGTGCAGCACGCCAGGGCACACGCAGCGCAGCTGGAGCTGGAGCAAACCGGCTGGTCAGCAGGCACCTAGAAACCGTTTGCCATAGAAAAACCTGAGATTTGGGGTTTTTCAGGAAATCTTTACGGCCGCCAGCTAACCTCCGTCCCCGCCACAAATCTACTGAAAACAAAATGCTGGCTCTAACTCACGGGCGGCAGAGGGGGCAGGGACTGGGAGGGGGCCCACAGCGAAGGGGGGGGGGTCACCCCTTCTCTCTGCAGCTGATTGGATAAGAGGGCTGTCCCTCGACGCTCTCAGCCAATCAGCAACGACAGGCAGGATATCATCACTCCCCTGTTTGTTTTCTTACAGAAAAAGTGGATAAAAATGCCATTACATTAAAGAGAGCGTGAGTGCATTTATTCATGCCTCCTGGGCCGTGCAGCCAAGCGCTGTCCGCCCTCTGGGCGGCACATGCACAGTTGCCCAAAAGCATTATAGACAGACATAGGCAGACAAGGTTCCTTGGGTGAATTTGATATCTTTTATTAGACCAACCCAAATGGTTGGAGAATAGTTATTAAGCAAGCTTTCGGGTTCAACAACCCTTCGTCAGGCTAAGGAAGCTGCAGCAGTCGGTGTGTGCTCTTCCTGGATGGGATGAAAAGTAAAGAAGCCAGGGGCTGAGCTGGGCTGGGGCGTTGGTTGCCAGGTAGGTTATAATGTGTCATAAATCCAATGTCTGTGTTTAGTCCCTGATCTCTAGTATCCAGGAGGTTGATGAAATGAAGCTCATAGGCTCGTCTCTGGGAAGTGTTGTGCAAGTTTCCCTTGAGGATCAGGACTGAGAGATTGGAGAGAGAGTGGTCCTCCTGTGGGAAATGTGCCCCCACCGGTAATTGGGTGTTTCTGTCTTTGATGGATTTCCGGTGTGCATTCATTCTGGTGCGCAGTTGTTGTCTGGTCTCTTCTACATATCTTCCATCAGGGCATTTGGTGCATTGGATGAGGTATATTACATTTCTGGAGGTGCAGCTGTAAGATCCTGGGACGCTGATGGCTCTGTTGTGGGGTGTCATTTGGTGCAAGACATGCAGACAGACAGACTAGGCCTTTTATTACATTTGAATTGTACTGGAAGCTGAACATTAATTTCAGAAAATTATTGTATTTGCTTAAAAGCTGTCACACACAAAAATATGCAAAATAGTAAGTCTTCTTCTTACTTACTTTATATTGCTTGTTTGTCAGCCAGTGAGCGAGGGAGAACTGGGTCATTAAAGCTGAAGCAGTTCTTTATTTTGAGGCAAGCAATCATAAGAAAATACTGACAGCAAACCCAAAAGTCAGTGAAGACTCCCAGAGGGTGATTTGGGTTTTGCATGTTGCAGTTCGCTGCCTCAAGAATAATTGTACATTTTGAACACTTTTACTATTATTGATGGTACATTGTGCAACAATTGAAATTATTGTACAAAGATGATAATTATTGCACACCGGGCAACACTGCTCTAGGCCACCATCCCCAGCAGAGCTGAGTCTTCATCAAGCCGTTCCCCACCTCCCCCAGCTGGAGCAGGGCAGGGGCTACCTGCGTTAGGGGGATGTGCAGGCAGTGACTCTTTAACCTGACCCCACGGGGAACCATTTCTAACAGTTGCTGAGAAGGAATTTTCAGTCTTCACAACGTGTCACAACGATGAAGGAGGCTGAAGACCCCGAAAATCTTCTCATGGTAATTTTGCCCCTGTTTTTGCAATATTTTTGAAAACTGAAATAGTTTGGCCACCGCTAATTTGCAACTTACTAAAATGGAAAGAAACCTGTAATATCCATGGGAGCCCAGAAACACTTCATGTATTTTATCTTTTACTTTCATTTGACCAGAAAGAAGTCACAAACTGATCAGAAATAACTTAAGGAGAAATTTCAACTAAGACTCATGGTACTGTCCCTCCTGTTGAAAACACTGGTTCAGATGACTGGGCTTCTAGGGTTAAGAATCAGTGTAAAACTGCTCACCTCAGAACCTGACTGAGCCTGGGCCAGTCATTGCCCATTACTATTACTGCAGCAGGGGTCATTGTATTCACTTAGAAGAACACTGACATCATGAGCACGTACACATCAATGGCTCTTGGAAGACACAAATTTAGCTGCTTTTTAAAATTGTATTTGGTCACAGCAGCACAATCTCACAAGTGTGATGCTGAATTTCTCCCAGTGAAGGAAATCTGTCTGGCCAGCACCTCCGAACCACATACACTCAGAAAGTTAAATATCTAAATGAAAAGAATGGGAACTGAACAGGAGATGCTTTTATATTTATCGAAGGTTGTTTATTACCATAAATGTGAGGGCAGCCAATCACAGGGGAGGGTTGTTGAGCAACCAGAGAGGGAAAAAGAACAAAATTTGCACTTCTCCTCACTTCGGGACTCTGAATGGATGAGCTGCAATGAAAGAGCCTCCTGGTTCAACAGCATCCGACAGTCCCTCCATTCCCTTGTTTTTGGCCCCTCCCTGGGGCCCAGCTGAGCAGTCTCTGATGCTCCAGGCCCTAGAGCCCCACTGCGTCACAGAGGCTCGGAAAGGGAGGCTTAGAGAGTGGTCTTTCCACCCGAATCCCTTCCTGCTCTCTATGGTCTGACAGTGCAGGACCCAACCCTGCTCTTCCAGGTTCATAGAGACTGCAGGGCTGAAAGTGTACAGGAAGGGAGGAGTCCTCCAGGGTCATAGAGATGAGCAAGACTGAGGCTAGAGCAGCCAACTAAGAGATCCTCTCTAGTGCAGTGCAAGGCTGCATCAGTGGCGCAGTGGGAAATGCGAGCTGCACTGTCGTATCCCGCACCCAGAGCCAGGGCCGCATTGTGTCCCTGATGGGCGAGGGCAGCGGAAAGGTGAAGATCGAGGAAACAAGTGTGTGGCAAAGTGGGCATCCCCGCTAGCCACAGCTAGCTTCCCACCTGCCTCTGGGCACGTCACCCGCCTGTCTCGCCCGCCTGTCACACCTTGTTGGAAATTGATAAGTTGTTAAATAAGGTGGGAGGCTGCCCATTGTTTTACCCCAATATTAGGGGGGTGTCCGTGGCTCCATACCACCTCTACACCATGGCCCAAGCCTTGCAGATGGCATCTCAGGAAGCTGGTTGGACCCTCGCTTTCACCCCATTAGCTGTGGCCCCCAACCATGGGGGCCTTTGGCTTACACAAGCCCTGGCCTCATCCCGTTTGGTTTCTCTCCTATGAGCCCTGGTTCTTGTGCCTGTCACTCTTTTCAGAGGCAGTGAGGACGATATGCATTCCAGACATTAGAGATTGCTGCTGGACTAAGACTGAGGGGGGTTTGCCTGTGGTAGTAGTGGGGATGCTTAGTTGTCAGTGCAGTCACATTGGGGTGTGGAGAGGGCTCAGAAAGCCCAGGGGGAGGCAGTGCCCAGGCAGGCCGAGATGGGGCAGGAAGAGGAAATGGACCCCCACCTGGCCCCATGACTGTGAGGGGAAATGCTGTCTTATCTCATAATGAGCTGTAAAATGCAGAGAGTGGCTGAGCTTTGCCCTTAACACTGATGTACTGCCACACTCAGCAAAGCAGAAAAAGATGCTTCTCCTTTAAGCTGATACTTTTACCTTCCTCCACAGGTGATGCAGTTCTTCCCAGCCCTGAAAAGAACCACAGAATCAACCATGAAAGCTCTTTCAAACAAATACATTGGGAGTGTTCAGTGTTGTGTAAAATATTATGATTGTGAAGAAATAAGTTCTAGTGCTTCAGCTGAGAATAAATAAATCCTCAATAATTTATTATTGGACATGGTGTGAGCGTTTAGGCATTAGAGGCCATACATTTCAAAGATTTCTTGGTGCTTACTGGAACGTCTATTGCCCATATAGTTCTTGCTACTAAATTTCCCTTCCCCTCTTATGAAATGACTAGCAAATTGCCCATCAAGAATGACGGGGTGGGGGGGAAGGGGGGCAGCAGGGATGGAGCCCAGCATCCAGCCCCATGCCTCTGCTCCCCCTATCATGTTCCCTCCCCACTGGAGTAGGCCCAACCCCATTCCCGACCACAACACATTGGACCTGACCCTGTTCCCCCCTCCACCGCAGTGGGCCCTACCCCGTTCCCCCCACACTGCCATGATGAGCCCAATCCCAGGAGCGGCAGTGGAGGGGAAGCTTGCTCCTCAGCACCCCATGCTGCTGCCACCTCCAGGGAGCAGGATTGGGGAGGCAAGGCCATAAGTGCTAGCCTCACCCCCCGCTCCATCCCCTCTGTCCCCACCATGATGGCGGCACTCCACTGTGCCACCACCGCCTCCTGTCTGGCATGTTTTTGAAGCACTCTGATTGGCTGCGAAGACAACCAATCAGAGTGCGAATAAAGTGTTACAGACACACAGACAGACAGACTAAGGGCTTTATATATACAAGATATGGTTACCTAATCAATGAATAAGTATCAATCCTTGCAGCTGTAGTACCAATTGTCAATATCTCCGTGCATTATATGATCGTAAGACCAGGTATAACAGGGGGGCTTCTCGGGTCCTGTCTATCCATGGCCCGCCCACCTCTTTCTGGGCCACCACCCACCTCCTCACCTGCCATGCCTTGTTGTTATATAATGAGGATGTTAATTAGGTGGGAGGCTGCCCATTTCTTGCCCTGATGCCAGGGGTCACTATCTGCAGCTCCATTCCCATCCTACACCACAGCCCAAGCCTCACAGATGGCATTCACCATTCTTAACATCACCGGCCCCATGCTGGGCCCCAGAATCCTCCAGTCCAGACCTCTACAAGATCCCTCCACTTAGGCGGCCTCCTCTGCCCTCATTCTGGGCTGCCGAGCTTCCTGAACTGTTCCCCCTTCAACTGTGGCCTCCCTGGGACGTTTGGCCACACAGGCCCTGGCCTCACCTCCAAGGCCAGTCAAAAACCCCAGGCCCTCAGCTCTGGGCGTCCCTCATGGTGGGCCCCTGGCCCTTTTGACCCTTCCGGTCCTGGCCCCAGCACTGACCAGTCAAGAGATTTCAAGTCAGGTCTTTGAGCCTCTAGCCCCTCTCTAACTTGGGTCCAACTTCTTGACCCTTCTATGGGGTAACCCACCCGGTTGTGGGAGCTAGGGTTAAGGCACCCTGACCCGCTTTTCACTGGGTAGCTGGCCTGATATTTCCTGGAGGCTCCCGTGGCACTGGGAGCCCCAGCAGGCCAGCCACTCCCGGCAGGGTGAAGTTTTAGGTCATGCCCAGGACCAGGGGCCTCCTGACCATCCCCAATAGCTCCTCCCTCACCTCCAGGTGTTCCATACAGCCTTGCAGCCAGGCAATGATTCTGCCTCCTGCCAGCAGCAAACTGCTCTCTTTATATAGGCGGCCAGAGGTCTAAAATGGCCACTGCAATCAAGCACCTGCTGACTGCTTGGCTAAGCCCTTAAAGTGGCAGCACCAACAGTGCCTTGCCACACAAGGCCGTGAAGGTAGTTTTGAAAAAAGGTGGAAGAAGTATGCCTCTTTTTGGATCCGTGGCATATGTTTTTCATATCCCGATGGGACAGCTAGGAAATAGGAGTCTGTGTGGACATATTCATGAGCAGATCTAGGATTTGGAAAAGTGGATACAGGTGGCATGGTGCATCATCACATAGATTATGTGATGATGCACATTACATCAAATGTAATAGTTGATGTAATGCCCATCAAATATTTTCTCCAGTTAAAGAGAAACTAGGGACTTACTAATATGCTAGGGGCCTAGAGCTATATTATTCAATTTAAGATCAAAGCAGAAACAAATATAACTTTATTGGAATGTGCACAAATTTGCTAGATTATATATGGAATTTAAAAGACATGGGAAGCAAGGAAAAATGGTCCAAATAGTCAAAAGATATTGTTTCATTAGTCCTGTAGTCATTATAGTTATAGTTAAATGTACATCTCTTATTGAAATTTATAAGACAAAATATCATATTCTCAAGCATTTTGACCATGCCTTCAATAGTTTAATATCAGTCATTTCCACACCTGAAATATTACCATGCCTGGCAAGCTAGAGCTAAAAACAGTCTACAAGGCTATGAAATAGAAGGGAGAGCACCAGGAATTATTGACAGACAGCAAAATGACAGAAGAGAGGCTAGTTTGAATAGTGAAACAGCAAGACAGAGAAAGGGTGTTTCTAGAATGAGTAAATATTAGAAGGAACCAGGCAGATAATAACGAGCCTTGAAGTCAAATGACCCCCATAGTGCTGCCTGGATAAAGTGCCACTGCTGCTCTCAGGCAGTTGACTTTGAAGTCTGGGTAGAGCAGGAATAAAAGAAGGCTGCTATGGCAGCACTGCACCCTGCCCTCTGGATCTGCCTTGGATATAGATTCATACGTATAAGCAAATACCCGTCTGCTGGGTTACTTTACTTAAACAGAAATGTAGAAAGAAAATGAGCTTGTTGGCACTGGTTAAAATTTTCAAAACCACTTCAGTAACTTAGGATCCCAAATCCAATGCGACTTACACACCTCAGAGTCCAAGTCCAATCAAAACCCATCCATCCACCCTATAAAACATGCTGCTAAACCTGTGATGACCCCTTCTTCCTCTTCTTGGGACATTCAGCATCAGACAGGGCATAAAGGCAGTGTGGAAGTGCTTTGCAGAAGTGGAAGACAAAAGGAAACTAGACAATGGGCTGCATTTTCTGCCAGAGAAAAAGAGCCTAAAAAATAATGTTTCTGTAGGCAAACTTATTGCTCCTTTTTCTTTTGTGCTTTGTTGATTCCCAAAGCTAGATGGTTCATCAACTCATCTGATGCCTGCAAAGGCAGGCTTATTCAGCAGATGAATAATAGCACATGCATGCAGAAACACTCTTGGGCAACACTCTTGGGCTGAAGCTGATGCTGTGTGTTTTCTTTTTTCCTCTTCATTTCTGATACACAGCTGAGAAGCATTGTGAACACAGTGGAGGATTCAAGCACAATTCAGAAGGATCTTGACAGATTGGAAGGTTGGGCTAGAGCTAACAGGATGGAGTTCAATTTGACAAATGCAAGATGCTACACATTGGAAGGAATAATTTAAAAAATATATAAAATGACTGGCTGGATGACAGCACTATGGAAAAGAACTTGGGAATTTTGGTAGACCACAGGATTCCTTCATATTGAGTCTGCAGTGATGCAACCTCACAGAAGGTAAGTGTGGCTTTCGGATGCATCAATAGAGGCATTTGGTGGAAGGTATAGGAGGTGATCGTGCCTCTCTACTCAGCACTGGTTAGGCCTCACCTGGAGTAGTCCTGGGCTCAATATTTTAAGGCTTTTGCTAGGGACCTACTCTCAGGAAAATGAGGGTAGAAAGTACTTCCTGCCTGAAAGAGTTGTGAAAGTGCCATGTACTTTCTGCCAGGAATAAATTCAGGGTTTATGTTTTAGTGAACATGCATCTGCCTGCTGGTGGTACCCTACAGAGGAAGAGGCTATAGGGCCACGCAACAGAACTTGGCTTTGTACAGAGTCTCTATTTGTCTTTATGAACCCTGTTAGGACTGCTGAAAAATTGGACTGAGCAACCTAGCTGTTAAGCAGTCCTCTTCTCAGGCCTTTCCCTCCTTTTCCCTCCCTGGTTTTCTAGTCTACCAGGCCCACATACACTGTTGCTTTGGGTAGCCCGTAAGCCCCCAAGCAGACACTTTAAAGCTGGTTAAATGCTTTTACACTGCTTCAATGGTGTTGGTGTTTGCACGCAAAGGCAGCATATTGTGCATGAATTCCAGCTGCTGTAGCACATTCAGCAGTGTAATGCACCTTAAATGACTTTGGGGCACAGCAAACTAAAACACCTCCAAGGAGTTTTAGTTTGCTGCCCTACAGCCATGGAGTGAACCACCGGGCTCTGTGCAGCTCAAGGACTGTGCAGGCAGCCTGGGAGCAGCCCAGGAAAGCAGACATCATCAAAGGAAAAAAAAAAGCAGCAAGCTTGATCCTCCCCACTGCCCCCCAGAGCCTGCCTGCCTCCATGAGCTGCGCAGGGACCTGGTCCTTCCCTCTGCGGCTGCAGTGCCTCCCGGGACTGCCCGAGCCAGGTGACTGTGGGTGGGTGGGTGCTGCTTGGGGGAGGCCTGCTGCTTCCATGGAGGGAAGCACCGGTCCCCCCCACCACTGTGGCCCAGGGACTGCTCTACCTGCCAGCAGCTCCCCACCCCACCAGAGCTGCCAGCAGCTCGTCCACCGGAGAGGCAGGTAAGACACAGGTGAACACAACATGGGAGTTTACTTTGCCCTAAATAGAAGCAGTGTTTTTAAAAACCTTAGGTATTTTTAAAAACCTCTTATGCCTTGGGTCACCTGTGTACAGCCCTGATGAATCAGCCAACAGGTCTCACTCCTTGGGCTAGCCTGCTCACCCTTCCCTGCCGTCCCTACACCTATCATGTCTCCTTGCCCCTGACCAGGTACTGTGATTCCTCCCTTGGCTCGTGGTTTACAGAGGTCCACCAGCTGAAGTATTAGACAGCTCATCTCATCCACATGATGATTCAGCCATTGGTACCATCTCCTATTCCCTCCTTCTAGCAGGGCCAACAGGACCTCTTCTTGTAGGGTCGTAGGATTTGCCCCTACGGATCCCTTCTCCCTGGTGCTTCTCTCCGGGTGCCCTGGTTTGGCCTCCTCTCGTGGATTCTCTGGGCCTCAGTATCCAGAGAACTTCACTTGTTCTGGAGGCTTCAGGGCCCCTAGCTATGTGGTCTCTAGCTAAGCCTCCACTTCCTTCAAGGACCCTCTCAATACTTCCAGCTCAAGGTACTGTTCTAGGTGTACCAACTTAGCCACAACCATGCATTCTGTTAGTTGGGCTCCCAGCATCTCCCACCTCTCTTGAATTGTGTCTGTGGTCATGAATATTTGAGGTTTCGGTCCTGTTTCAGCAAGAGTGGGCATACTTGTTGCACCGAGCACCGCAATCTCCCCGGGATCTAGGGCTTTTGTAGCCATTGGATCGTTTGCCACCTGTAGCATTTTATTTTCTACCTCCAATGCCTGAATTTGTTGACTTAAGGTTTGCACTTGAAGCTGTGACTGCACCCTTTCTGTGTTCATCACTGCCTCTTTAGCCAAGCTGTCTTCAAGGAGGGTTTTAAGGAACTGTACCTTTTCCCCAAGTTCATCTTTTTCCGCCTCCACGCTTTGTAACGGGGTCCATAACCCATCGTTCTTTCTCTTCCTGGCCTCTAACTGCTTTTCCAGGGACAGCTTTCAATCATGCAGCGTTTCATAATTTTCCATGCAAACTTTGATCTTTTCCATCTCTTGTGTGATCACCTTGCCCGTTTTGTCTGCCTGTGTATGGCTCTTGACCAGCTTGTCTCTCAGTTCTTGTGAGAGATCTTCTGCATGCATACATTTCTGTTACCAGCTCTCTATTTCCTCCTGCATCTCTTCTATTGCTACAGATATGGTCCTTAACACCATTCTATTGAACACATGTCACCATCACCCCACGGCACACCTGGAAGCACGGTGGTCAAGAAAAGCGAGCTCTTGAGAAAAACATTTCCCAATATATCAGTGTGTTCCTATTGCAAACCGGGCAGACAATTCAAAACAATCATAATTTTTGTGGGGCAAAAGTTTCTGAAAATTTCCAGAGAAAAACACTGACACTTTTAAATGAAAAAATGCATTCAGTATTCCACACAAACTGTTGTTTGCAGGCACTGAATAGCTCCACATAATGTTAGCTAAGGGTGGAGTTGTCAGCTACAGCTGTAGTTAAGTTTACCTGGGGGGAGGGGGGAGCAGACATAATGACTGAAACATTTCAAATGCCTTCCAACTCTCCCAGTGCTCTGTGAATGGGGTAGAGAGCCTGACACTTGTTCAGCTACCAGGTTCTCCTTGGGTTTTGCGCTGTTGCTGTGTCCCCATGGGGAACCCTGCACTCACACTGAGAGCCAGCACCCTCCCCAGCAGATGCTTGCTTACTGCCCACTACTGATGCCAGAGCTGGACTCTCAGGACCCCAATCCCACCTCTAACTTTCTGCTCCAGTAAAGTGATAAAAAGGAGAGATTTGGGGCATGGGGGCAGGAGAGGTAGAAGCCTGGTGGCAGGACATTTCCACCACCACTACACAGCCCTACATCACCACTAAAACCTTCTGACCTCAGCTGCTGCCACCGCCCTGCTGCGAGGGGGAGAGAAGAGGTTGGGAGGATTTGGGGCTGGAGTGTCAAAATCCTGCACTCTTTTGCTCTCTGCCCCAGACAACCCTACAGCCCCTCTCTGTAGCGGGTGGAGAGTGGAGCCACAAATCAGCGCAGCCTCCTGCAGCTGCTCGTGGCTGTGGAGAGAGGTGCCACAGGTGCTGCACAGATGTACTGCAGCGGAAAAGCCCATTACATTTGGAAATATTTCAAAAGGTACTTGTGTCTGCACTATGATGCTTTCCATGGTACGACTCTTTCAGTTGCTTGTACTTTTACCAGTTCTGGCTGATTTCCTCCAAGGTGGGTATCTGCTTCCTGGTGATTCATTTGGAAAATCTCCTTTTCCTTCTGCCCATGAGTTATTGCTTCATACATTTCACAGCCTAATTTAAGGTCATTGGACGTGATCAGCCAGTTACTGCCATTGTAACTGGAAACCGTGTTGCCTTGTCACTTGTCCCTCAACACGTGTGCAGAGAACATGGAAGTGAGGTGGTTCCAATATGAGCCTCAGACTTTTGTGCACCTCTACCAAAGATCAGTATAGACAGCAGGTGCCAGAATACCACGGAAGGACAGAGCTGTTGAAAGATGGCCTCATGGACGGACATGTTTCCTTGAAGATTGTCAATACTAGACCGTCGGATGAGGGGCCATCTCACTGCTCTGTTACAGATGGGATTTCTTATGCAGAAGCCATACTGGAACTGAGGGTAGCAGGTCAATGACTGTGTCTGTGCCATTTTCTGTATGCCCTACAGATTTTTCTTTCATAATATGACAACTAAAAAGTGGCCACTTAGATGACCAGTAGAAAGACAATGTTACCCATGGGGTACTGGTCATTCAGCAGCCTTCCTGCACCTGGGGCCAATAAAAGAAGGATGCACGTGGCCATGGGCAGTTGTGGGGGAAGGAGACAGTTGGCTTTGGTCATCTGTAGCATAGGAATCCAGGACATCTATAAGCAGGAGGCAGGTAGCTATAGGTGAAGCAGACGAGAGGGAGATGGAGCAGAGAGGACCCCCAGAAAACTAGTTGCCATTAAGATTATACCACCTATGCTAGGTTTAAGGACCAATAGGATCGATCAGAAACTAGAGCATCATCTAGGGGGAATCTGTGGGAAAGCATGCAAATGCTAAGGAAAGACTGGAGGGTCAACCAGGGAGTGGACCAGGATGCACCCCAGCAGAGAGCAGGAAGCTCTGAGGGACCCATGAGGATGGCTCTGGATGGGTGGGTTCTGGGCAAGGAAGCAAGGTGAGACTCCTCAGGGAGGAATGGATGGGGAGAGGGTGGGAGGTGGGCAACACTTTGCTTCCTAGCAATTGTGACTCCGTATTGGGGAACTCCACAACACCCCCTGAACATACTACATGTAAGGGCTTGTGCCCTTTGTCCACAAGAGAAATCAAGACAGGAGGACATGGCCAGCTCCCCGCTGTACATCATTCACGTTCTAGCTTATTTCCTTCAGGCATCTACCCCCACCAGCAGAAATGTGACTGAGGAGGCTGGCAAGTAGAGCAATGTACATCTAATAACCACCTCTGCTTCAAAGATCCATGTCACAGCTCTCCTCTCTGCAAGGATGTGTAACCCTGCCCATCATCTCAAGTCATGGACTCATAGGCCCAGAGAAACAGGGCTGGAAGGGACCACATGAGCTAACATCTAGTCCAGCTTTCCCACTACTCTCCATCTCTTCTAGTCAGTGAATTGTAAATACAAAGTAGAATGGCTCAGCTTCCAAAGGAGTGATGGATCCATACATGACTTGCCACAGTATGGTTAAATATTATGTTAGGAGGTCACAAGGTGCAGTTTCAAACCTGATCTGGAGAGGCAGGCCTAGGATCCATGTCTCTTTCTTTCCAGGTAAGTGACCTGACCTCTCAACTATTGGGTCTTAAATACAGGATAGCCCTCCTTATTCTCTGTCAAAAGCTGCCAGCCAGAGAATTTTGGTGGGGACATAATGTTGTGACTTACAAGTGCACATTGTATGCACACTCATTGCCATGTAGCGGCTTAGCCAGAATGCAGCCTACTGAGCATGTGCAGTTGCTATGTGGATGTTTCTGCATCCACACCACGCCTCTGTTAACACTTCAAATGAAGCATAAGTACCATAAATGGCTCTTATGAGTCTAGAAAACTGTCTTTGGGACATGTAAAGGGACATAGGATTTGGCTCCAGGACCCTAAACCTTTGTTGCTAGATATAATAAAAACTGCCTAAGTGATTCAGACACTCAAAAATGAGACATTCTCCTGCCCATTTCACCTTCAGAGCCCAATTCAGAAGACTTTCCAGATCAGACACAAAACCAAGTTGACCATTTAGCTGGTAGCTTTTATGGATCGTGTTCCTAGGTGCCTGACTCTCCCCATCCTGTGGGAAGGGAGCTGAAGCACCTAGCTTGGGCTCTGGGCTCCATGGGCATTTTTACTTGTGCTCTAGGAGGTGCTGGGGGGACGCGTTAATTAGTGAGCTGCACTAAGTAAAAGCACCCATGTGTCACATGTATCAGTGTCCTCCAAGCTGAAAAATGGCAGCAGGTGCTTTGAACTAACGTTCTTCAAATGCGGTTTAGTACAAAGCACCTCAGCGCCATTTCCTAGTGTGGGGGATGCCGATTCATATGACACGGGGGTCTGCCTTGCCTGCTGGACTGCATTAATGTCCGTGCTCCTGCAGACCCAATTAATTGAGTCTGCTCTGATACACTGGATTTCCAGCTCATCAGAGCCAGCTCCCTGCACATCTATAGGAGCCCCAGGAGGCGACAAGGGGAATAGCAGTTAGACACTGAAATACCAAAGCTCTTTAGTGCATAACTTCACAACTGACAGTAGTTGATCCTCTTGACTGCAAAGGCTCTCAACCCCATGCCTTACAATTTAAAAAATTAAATCAGAACTTTTACAGAAGTGCCCCTAATTTTCCTCTAGGCTCAGACTCTGCTCCTCAAATTACTTTTGAGAATTACCAGGATGGAGGGATACGAATGGTTTGTCGATAAGCAAGGTGGTTCCCTGAGCCCAGAGTGCTGTGGAGAGACCAAAGTAGACAGAATTTAACAGCACTTTCTGGAACCAGATCCAAGAGGGAGGACGGCCTGTTTGAAATAGAAAACTCTATCATTATATATGAACATTTGCACCGGGACTTGTCCTGTTGGATCAGAAACAGCTTACTTGATCAAGTGAAGGAATCAGCAGTTTTTATATCAAGTTGGTTGCCATCTGTAGCACCAAATCACCGCCTTTAGAAGCAAGTGAAGCGTTAACAAAAGTTATAGGGGGAAGATGGGTGTCTAATCCATATTTGGACTAATTTGATTACCTTGATTATAGTCTGTTTTTTTTTAATAATAATGAACACTGAGGAACAAATTCATTGCTAGTGTAACTCTGTCAAATCATTTCAGTTTGAAATTTTGAATTATTCAGTCCTTCAAAGACCACTTCATCAGACAAATCCTGTTGCTTCACTGATAAATCCACGTTAAAACTGTAAGTGAGCATGTCTATGCAAGATGCTAAATGCGCAGTAGATTAATTCTACTGCACAGAATGCATCCTGGTAAAAGCCATGCTAATGTGCAGAAGAATTAGTCAACTGCACATTAGCATCACTAAAAGACTGTGTGTTGGAGCTACCGTGCACTAGCACTGGTTACTACACATTGAGTTAGAACCTGGTATTACAGGGCACTTTTACATGTGCTCCCGGGATAAGCGGGGGCAGCACTTTAAAGTACCACCGAGTATTTTGTGTCAGCATCCTCGTACTTAAAAAGGGTGGTAGGGGTGCTTGAACTAAAGCTTAGTTGATTTAATTCAAGTGCCCCCACCAACATTTTTAAGTGCAGGGATGCTGATACACAAGATGCAGGAGGCTGCTGGAGTGTGGCAATCACCAGGCTCCAGCAGACTCAATTAACTGAGTGGCAAGGACAGCAGGAGGTATGTTCCTCTTCTTCCTCTATGCATATATTCAATAACTTATCTCTTCTTGCAGTGTCACTGCCTGCATGTACCCTTCTTTCACCTGTGCGATTTTCTAGAGTGTTCCTCTTTGGTCTGGTTCTTGTACTTGTTCTATATAAAAGTTTGCAGTGGGTCATTGTTAAGAAATTTTGGGGAAAGGGGTGCCTGGAAATACAAAGGACTAAACTGGATGGCCTTAGAAGCCCTTCCAGACCTATGTTCCTACGTGCCCCTACTTGCATTTTATTGAAAATGTGGCTGTTTCTTTAAGAGCAGACTCTATTCTCACTGAATTGCATTTGAAATTGCTCCAATATCCTGTATGCGGATCCCTTCACTTTCCAGCCAGGGAACACTGCAAGAGGAAATCACATATATCAGTTTGGAAGAAAAAAAAGGACTGTTTAATCCTGGAAGGAATGGCTGAGGATAAACCCTGCAGCTCGTTTATAATGGCAGTTAGTTGTGAAACTTAATATTTTACACCTTTGAATGAGGCCCTGACTGGGCTAGGTTGTGGGGCAATCAAGTCCCAGCGGCTCCTCCAGGGGCGTGGCGTGGGGGAGCCAAGTGGGGGAACACTTTCTCCCCCAGTGGCCCTCCCCCCCGGCACTTCACCTACAAACTTTCCAGCAGGGGTATGCACGCGCATGTACACAGCTCCCCCAAATATTTTTTTCTCCCTCCACCTATGCTTAGAGAGTTGTCATGACTTTAATGGATGAGGTCTGTATGGATTTAATGACATGAAATGACAGTGTCCCAGCTAGTCCTTCCACATGTTGCCTCATTTGTGTCCAGCATCACTCTGGTCTTCCCTGGATTTTGCTTGAGGCAGGTGCTCCTCATCCAAGAATCCTTTTACACCTGCATTTGCTCAGATAAGTTGTTACCCCGATTTCTCTTTCTTTCGGTGGAGAAAAGCTGTGATTTATCCAGGTAATGCAAGTTCATACTGTAGTGTATGCATTGTGTAATGTAATGTATTGTGTGACTAGGAAATGTAATGTTACTGTTGGCTACAAATGTCCAACTTGGGATCCTTAAAATTCTGGTTTATTAGGCAGATTGAAAAACTGTAATGAAGTTAAATCATAAACCTTGGGGCTGGTCCCCACACACACACACACACACTCTCACACACACACACACACACACACACACACACACACACACAGTAGCAAGCTACAAGAGTCAGGTATACCTGTCCTACAAGCACTGGAGTCTGCCGTCGATGGCCAGTCGAGGCTTCTTTCAGCATGGTGTTATCCTCCAGAAGGGGGTCGCCGGCTGGTCCTTCTGGCTCGACAGGTCTAGTCGAGTTGGAGATCAAGAGGGCGCCACTGAGGGTCACTTTTCACGACTTTTTATCTGTCCTTGGCAGACTTTGGTGACTCCCCAGTTGTCAGGTTTGCCCAATCCAGGGGTCGTTGACTTCCCCCCTTGGTGGCTACTGGATGGCATCTGTCAGCCCCAGGGGTCATCCGCATGGACGTGCAGGTTTGGGAGTCCATTGATGAATTTTGAATAGGGCTCTGGGAGCGGTCGATTTGGAGATATTCAGCCCAAAAGTTGGCCCCAGGCGTTGATCAACTCAGGCCAGGGCTTCTAGCAAGGGTCAGATTTCCCGGTTGCTACATTGTCTTCTATTGATTCAATCATTGATTCACTGGCTCTTTCAGGGGCCAGCTTGATACAGAGAAGCAGCAGTTTGCCTCCTGCCCTTGTTAACATTGTTACTAAACACATTTACAGTTGAAAGTTGAAAGGTGAGGAGTATAAAACATAAGCTACAAATGCCAAGGCACACAAATAGATAAAAATACCAACATACACGGGGAGATACAAAATGCACACACACACATTTTAAAACACAATTCCTTATCTTAAAGTGAAAGAAAGAGGAAGGAAGAAAAGGTAGAAGAGGAAAAACATATTTGTCACAACCCAAGGGTGTGATTTTTTGTGTGCACGCACTTCGACACTACTAAATTATTTCCCGCCACAAGGAGCTTTCTTTGCAGGGTGCATTTCTCAGTTGCAAAGAGAGAAATGCACGGTGAAAAGGAGTTCCCGCCACCCGCATGCAAATTTGTGTCCCACTATTGGCTGTTTCTAAATTATTCCCACGTGGCGGCTAGCGATTGGCTTGCTAGCCGTATAAGAGGCTTGAGTGGTTTCCGTCCAAGTTGGAGGACTCCACAACCATCTGGAGGAGAAGGACTTCACATCTCGTGAAGAACTCTAGGCGCTGTGGAGCCTAACGGACCCAGCACGTACCTTAAGAAGGCTATAGGGGCCTGATCAACCTCTGGCCTCTCCCCGTCACCGCCTGATCCTTCGATGAACCCCTTTCCCTGCGTGCAAGTTCCACGGAGCCTAGCAAACTTCGTGTGAGAGTATCCAGAGCTCTGTCCGAGTTTTTTCAAGAGGCTCGAGTTTTCTGCGGGTCTTTGTCGAGTTCGTGTTGTGGAGCCTAGCAAACTCCACGTGTCTGTCTGTAACTGCAACGCAAGCAAGCTTTCCTGCCTGCACCGCGACCACCTACGGTGTAAGTAAAATAATCTTTAATCTACCGCTAAGCGTCCGTGCATAATTCTAGTCCGCCGGCCTGCATTCCCCGACCCACGTGCCAGGGCTGCTGGCCACAGCCCTCCGCGCGCCCCCAAAAAGCCTCGAACCGCTCCCAGCCCGCACAATATTTAAAGAGGGGAGAGCAAATGCAGGCAAGAGGAAAAAGGGGCTTTCTGCTACATTAGTAAAAAGCAGAAGGGGAGCAACACTGCAGAGTCCTGAGGGCTGTGGTGCTGAACTACAAATCCCAGAGGCATCTGGAAGCAGGAAGAGGAAGTGATGAGCAGGGAGTCCTGAACTACAAATCCCACTTTTCTTTATAAAAGTGAGACTACCCGTTTTGGCTGTGGTGCTCCTGCCTGAGTACGTATATAGGCACTAAGTTGAATCAATGGTCAATGCTCTCTTTCCCTTGGACTTCTGTTCCCTTTTCCTTTCCAGACAAGTTCTTCAGCTCACTAAGAGTTAGTGGCAGGAAATGCTTTTTACTAACATCAAAGGACTAAAAAGCTCTTAGGTCCAGAATTTTTTGGAGGAAACTAAAAGTCCCCATCACTCTTACAACACTTTCTGTTTCCTCTTGTGAGTGTAAATGGCAGGTTTTAATCACATAATGTGCCAAAAATGCTCTTTTTGCTATTTCCCGGTCAGCCTGGACATGTAAGTGTGGTGTGAGAAACCTCCCTAAGGTTCGTTGTCTAGCTGTAATTTGATAGACAGACAACGTGGGTAAAGAAAGACATCTGTTTATTTGCTTGAGCAAAGACCATAAAACCAGCAAAAGACAAAATGGCCCCCCCCTCAAGGGTGAGGCGATCTTTTATACTTATTACAACAAGGCAAGACTTACAGCGTTAACAAAAGCAATACTTGGGCGGTGCTTTTCAAATCTTTGTAACAGCATATTTCTATTAAGCTGAACTAGCACTTTTTTAAAAGCTAAAAGTTAAATAACAGTAACATTATAATATGTTAGCAAAACCTTACACAGTAGTAGATACTTCTCAAGGGCACAACCACTGCACCCAGAACAATGGTTTCCCTGTCTTATCTTACTTCTTGCTGTAGCTGATTTTTCAGCACACAGACACAGATCCACGTTTTAACTCAGAAAATGCTTAATACAGTTAAAATGATTACTTGACACAAGCAAAGGCTTAGCTATCAATCTGCCTTGTGGTCAGCTCTTGGATGCAGCGGTAAAGCGAAGACTGCGTAATAATCCAAATTATTGTTAACCTAACAGTATGCTATCAGAAAACTATTCTATTTCAGGGTAATAACAAACATGCTCACTGCAGGTCCTCCCTTTGTTCCAATTTTCCAGAGGGAATTCTGGAACACACTTTTAGGTATTCAACTTCTTGTGGGGTTAGGTTTTGATGATTGATGCTGGATATTTGTACAAACTGACCATACATTTTTACTTGTCTTTGCATAAACTGTTGTCCTAGAGAGCATAGACACTGAAAACAGCACAACAGGCAGATTATAGTTATAACAATTTTGATTAAGCTTAATATAAAAGGTCTAAGCCATCTTGTAAGGGAAGGCAACCAATTAGCGAGCCAACTAAGAGATGTGTCTTTGGGGATTTTAGCTATATCTTCGGCTTTTTGGATATGGACAGCTGCATCATTGAGGTGGGTTTGTACTATTGTAAAAGAACTGTTAACCCAAACACAACATTTTGGTCCGATAACCGCACAAGCTCCCCCTTGAGCAGCAAGGAGAAAATCAAGGGCTATACGGTTTTGAATTATCGTTTGTCGGAGTTTTTCTTGGGTGTTAGCCAAGGCAGCAACGGCCTTTGAGAGTTTCTTGTGACCTTTATTGAATTTATGAGCTATGATTTTTATCACAGCTTGCAGACGTAGTGTAAATCTTTTAAGACAAGCAGTGTCTATTTCTGGGAGTACATTTGTTAAAGAACACCCGACTAATATTTTTTTGGTAAGCGGAGTTTTTTGATATTTGTTTATTATATCACGGCTTTTTTGTAAATCCCTCTTGTTTTGCCACCTGCCCCGTGGAAGGTGCGTGGCGAAGGACGTAGAGGGTTTTAGCATTGTCGGATAGCAGATACCTTTTTTTTTGGCAGGGATTTTATGGTAGGCGCGGGAGCCACAGACCCAGTATTGTCCTTTTAAAGCAGCGAGGTTTGAATACTTAGGAGGTATTTGGCCCCCGTTTTTTAATCCTAGCACCTCGCGTCTACCCTTTGATTTAAAGGAAGGATTTGCAGTTTTATTGAAGAAGCATTGTCCCCGGGAGGTATCGGTGTACAAACAATACCACAAGGTATTATTTAAAGAGGAGATGGGGGTGCAGATAGGATTAGTGTCCTTGGTTAAATGTTTGTTGTTGTAGAAATCATTGTAAGAGCTGCAATAGGTAGGAGTTGTTGTGTTATTATTATGCCAGTCTCCTCCACTTGAACTAGTAAAATAGTGGTGACATATGCTTGTGCCTAAATTAATGCAGTTTGATACTGAGCAGTTTATATAGAAACACCAATCTCCAACAACAGGCTTTATTAAAAGGAACTCCTGCTGACTTTGGTCCCAAGCTTGGTTATTAGAGGGGTTTAAAAGTGACTCGATGGGGCCCAAGGGGATGGGAGTCATGGGAATGCCTCCTTGGGTGTGGAGAGGAAAATGACTGCACACCCAACAATCACTTTGGTTTTCTGCTTTAGCGGCTCTCTCAACGTATTGGAGGTACATATTATTATCAGAGATATGGGCAACAGTAGGTTTAAGAGTAGTCTTAGCCTGAGGAGACTCTGCAAATTGTCTGAAAACTGGGTGGCTAGGCTTTACACAATATTCTGTTCCATAAGTAAATACCCGAACTTCTGCTGAACTACAGCAATGTGAGGGAGGATACCAACGGGCAATGTTGACCTTCCCGTCTATATCAGAGAGTTCGATTGAATCACTTACCCAGACAGGAAAACCTCGGGCACCAGGATTAGCACATCTGCAGCAACTGGCAGCTATAGCCGACCCCTGTGAGAGACTTATTTCTCCAGCAAAGAGAAAGATTAGAAATAACATAGTTATAGAAACCATATTATAACAAAAATCAGCACAAACAGTATGCACAACCCTGCAGCTCCAATAACTGATCTTCTGGGACATGTTACAGTCTCAAAGTGCTCTGTTTCAGCTGATCCAAAAGTGTCTAGAGGATGCAGTACTTGGAGTTTGGTGCTCTCTGGGCTGGGCAGGACCCCAAAAGGGTGACAGTTTATTAGTGGACCTTGGTCAGTCTGAGTTTGATGTTATCTAATGGGCTGTAGGTCCAGGAGGTGTTTGTTTTGATTTTTTTGTCTGCTTTTGGCTCACCCTTGTCGCGGTCAGGTGGGCGTGCGGTGTTTTCACGAAGTCCGCAGTCGTCTTTTTTTGGCTTTTCCTTTTTCAGGTCAGGGAAGCTCGCGTTGGAGCCGATCCTGAGCTCTGGTGAAACTTCTGTCTTTTTTGTATGAGTATAATGAGTCCAGTTGTCCTTTTTTGTTACCTTTACGGCGGTGTGGGAGGTGAGGAGGACTTGATACGGTCCTTGCCACTTAGGTTCAAGGGGAGACCGTTTCCAAGTTTTTACATATACCCAGTCTCCAGGCTGGATG
>NW_005843477.1:99667-122470 GCF_000455745.1 Alligator sinensis
TATTCCTAGGCAGCTGGCCAGTGTTTTGTTTATGTCAGCAGTAAAATGCGATCCTTGATCGCTTTTAATGATACGTGGAGGACCAAACCTGGGTATAATTTTATTAAGGAGTATTTTTATTACTTGTTGTGCTGTAGCTCTTCTGGTGGGGAAAGCTTCTACCCACCCCTTGAGTTGATCTACAATTACTAGGAGGTTTTTGTACCCATTGTCTTTAGGCATCTCAGCAAAATCTATTTGTAGTCTTTCAAAGGGAGTATAAACCCAAGGGCGGGCTCCAGGGGGGTCCTGATTTTTCTCCTTTGATATTAAACTTTTTGCATATACTGCAGTGTTCTAAAAGGCTTTTTGCTTCCTGGTAAACTCCGGGTGCGTAGAACAGCCTGTTAGTGATAGTGGCAAGTTTTTCACAACCTAAATGCTCGCTTTGATGGAGTTGTTGCAGATAGGGTCTAAGGGCCGCTTTAGGTAGCACTATCTTTTCATCTGGCAATTGTCATATTTCATCTTTTTCACAGGTGGCTCCAGCCGCTTTCCATCTCTGTTGTTCTAAAGGTGGTGCAGACTCGTACATTTTTAGCTCTAGCAATATTCCCAAATATGCCTTTGGCTGAGGAGTTTGAGCTTGGAAGGCTAGGGCGGATAGTGGCTGTAAGGCTGCTGTTTGAGCTGCAGCATTGGCTAGGGCATTGCCTTTTGAGACTTGATCTCCCTTTTTGGTATGGGCTGGGCAATGCATTACAGCTATGGCTTTTGGCAACATTATAGCTTGTAGGAGATCATTGACTTGTTTAGCATTTGATATTTTAGTTCCAGAGGCTGTCATAAATCCCCTCTGTTTTTATAATTGTCTGGTGGCATGACAGATTCCAAAGGCATATTTAGAATCAGTCCAAATATTAACAGAGTGGCCCGATGCTAATTGACAAGCTCGTGTAAGGGCAGTAAGTTCAGCTGCTGCAACTTTCTGCTCCCTGCAGAGCTGTGACCCAGACTACCTGCAGCTCAGGCCTAGATAGTAGGCCTGGCTTTTCCCCTTTGTTTCTTTTGATGGTCCTTTGCTCCAGTCAAGCTGTGTGGCTGGACTGGCTATAGCCATTAATCAACCTGGCTCCTTTTGCAGTTTGTCCTGGAGTTTCACTTCAGCAGGCCATATAATCCAGCCCAGAAGTGTTGTGGTACATGCATGCTGGCTGGAGCCACAGTCACACTGCACTGCACCAGTCAGCACTCTACCATTTCTCCAGGAGCAATGGAGCTCGTTGCAACTCAGAAGGACGCATGCTCTCAAGCAACTCCCTGTGGCACAGTGAACCCAAGGAGCAGCTCATAAGACTCTTGTGTGGGCCCCCCTCTCCAGCCCATTGTTGAAGGACAGGTATACGGTTACAGGCCCTTGGAACTACCTGTTGGGGAGCCCCATGTCCTAGACTGCCTGGGTATGGGTGAAGCCCTGCCAAGAGGGTGCCACCTATAGACTTTGTAGTTAATTGTGTTTTTAAATTATACCTAATGTTTTCTTTTGTTTTGTTTTAGTCTCTGCAATAAACATGGGTGTTTATGTTTACATTGCTTGTGAGGAGGGGAACTTTTTTGTTTATATGGGATGCCCCAGCAAATTCAGTGTTCCCAGATTTCTGGGTGGGGGCTTGAGCCACTGGTATAATTTATGAAGTACCCCAAAATGTAAACCCAGACTTTTTTTGTTGCCAACAGTGCCTGGCAGAAGGGTTACATTATCAAGCATGATTTTGGCACCTTTGCTCCATTAACTGCTAAGTGGCAGCAGCAACAATAGAAGTAGATATCATGTTTGCACTGTGCAACTCGCAAAAGCAATAAACTTGTATAAGCTTAGGTCCAAACAATACTTTATTCTAGGAAACCCCTGTGGCTAGGAGTCTTAATTCATATCATCTTACCGGAAGTGGACCCTACCTTCCCATGCACAAACTAGTTGGTCATTTCTGTACACATTTTCTATGTTCCTGGTGACTTAGAGGGAAAATTTGCACATCTGGGGGGGAAAGAGGATTAGAAAGAGGTGGTATTGTAGAATATGATTATCCCCCACTGTGGTAAATTATCTATGTAAACACTGGGAGGATATTGAAAAGAGTCTGCTTGATGGCTACTCCTTTTAATATGCTGCTGAGCATGAACTATGAACTATGGTCAGTTCCAGAGACTGAGTACTCTCTCTCTCTCTACTTTGGAGAATTATATGCATCCTTTCTTTGTCTGTAATTTTCCTTAATCTCATCACATCAAAACCTCATGCTTTGCTATTTGTGTAAAGAAAAACTAATAGCCTGAGCTTGGCCCTCCTGTTGCCTAATGTTCCAGCTCTAAGGTGCTTCCATGAGTCCCCAAGTGGGAAAGGATGATGATGACCAGGGTCCTGGTTTTCTCTAATTAAAAAAATAGCTAATTCTCTGATAAAACCCCCCCAAAATCTGTGGTTAAAATGAAAGGCCCTTACAGCTCCCCTGGCCCTGCTGGTGCCCCTTACCTCCCACCCACAGCCCCTGCTCCCAGAGCTACAGAGCTAGGGACCTGGGTCTGCATCCCCTTCCCCCTGGCAGGAGGCAGCAGCTGCTGCAGTGGAGCAGAGCCCGAATCCCTGCATGCTGGCTGCCTTCTGAGAGCTCAGGGAGGAGGTGGGGTGGCTCCCCACCACTGCGCACACTCCACGGGGGCAGAGGGGACCCATGCCCCCCAGATCTGTGGACAAGGCTTGGACACGCTGCTCTGCTACCCTCCCGCAGGGCCTCCACAGCTCATTGGGTGTGATCCAGCACTATGAACTCTGCGCTGCCCTGGCAATGCATCATTTGCACATGCTTCAACATGGGGCTGTGCTCCTCCTTGCTGCTTCCACTGTTGGTGCTGCACGCACAGGGGATGCATTGCCAGGGCAGCACAGAGCTTGTAGCAGCAAGCAACTTTTCTGCATGGCCCCATTTGTGGTGGGAGAAACCTCCCTAAGGTTCGTTGTCTAGCTGTAATTTGATAGACAGACAACGTGGGTAAAGAAAGACAGCTGTTTATTTGCTCGAGCAAAGACCATAAAACCAGCAAAAGACAAAATGGCCCCCCCCTAAGGGTGAGGTGATCTTTTATACTTATTACAACAAGGCAAGACTTACAGCGTTAACAAAAGCAATACTTGGGCGGTGCTTTTCAAATCTTTGTAACAGCATATTTCTATTAAGCTGAACTAGCACTTTTTTAAAAGCTAAAAGTTAAATAACAGTAACATTATAATATGTTAGCAAAACCTTACACAGTAGTAGATACTTCTCAAGGGCACAACCAGTGCACCCAGAACAATGGTTTCCCTGTCTTATCTTACTTCTTGCTGTAGCTGATTTTTCAGCACACAGACACAGATCCACTTTTTAACTCAGAAAATGCTTAATACAGTTAAAATGATTATTTGACACAAGCAAAGGCTTAGCTATCATTCTGCCTTGTGGTCAGCTGCATTGCTAGGCCACAGGTCATGCCTTGTATTCAGCTGTAAAGCTAATACTTCTTAATAATCCAAATTATTGTTAACCTAACAGTATGCTATCAGAAAACTATTCTATTTCAGGGCAATAACAAACATGCTCACCACATAAGTGCTGGTGTCTGCGCAAGTGCAGCAGGCTGCGCCCTGCCCAGGAAGCTGCTCTTCCTTTCACTTTCCAAGTTAACAACTGCTGCAAGATGAAAAGACATATAGAAGTTTGAAATTTTAAAAATGGACAGAAAAGCTACAATGAAACCCTGTAGCTCTTTTACTGCAGCAATTAGGTGTGGAGCTTGCTATGTAACATCCTGAAGAAGTTTTTCCAACTTTCTTGATAAATTTGGAGACATCTTTTGGAGGGCAGAATACATCTTTCAGATTCTTGACAAAAGCAAAGACTTGTTTTGGAGGCAGAACACAGCACAAAACTTCTCAGCTGGATCAGCCAGGTAGGTGAACTTCGGTTGATTGATAAACATTCAAGAGACCTTTTATACCCACTAAAACACCCCATTTTTAGGTAATGTAATAATACAGCGATTAGATGATCCTTTGCCATTTTGTTTTATTATTTATGCAAAAACTAAATTATTTGTACATTCACATATAATTTCATTAAAAATGCAGACATCATAGCAAAAAACAAAACAACCCCTCCCCCCGCAAAACCTCAAAAAAGAACAAAAATCCCCGAAAAACACCCAAACTAAACAGAAACAAAACAAACACACCCAATCTTTCTCTCCATTAAGACAAAGTTTTGTGAAAGAGAACCTCTTCTATTTGGAGTCCAGGAAAGAAAAAACTATTCCAATATCAGCTTGCATCATTTTCTTTTTACATTATTTTCTTTTGACCTTTTCTTTCTGCTGTTTTCATGCTTTGATTGTACACTTAAGTATTTTAATTTTTTTTTGAAAGAAGGAGAATAATATTTCCAGAATTAATCAAATTGGAAAATTGTATCTTTTACTGATTCGGAAATCAGTCAGAATTAAGCACATAATTAAATATGACTAGGTATGGAAATACATATATGCTGAATTGGGACCAATATTTCCAAAGACATTATAATTTTGCATTGACTTAACAAATGTCCATGTAGTCGATGTGGAGGGCTGGCCAGCAGGGATAACTATGATATAGCGTCAGGGAAGATGACCTATTGGTGGGGTAAGTCATGTTACAAGTGGTGAATTAGAGCATTCTTCAAAGTTTTGAATACAGGACAAAAAGTTTTATTGGAGTATCTTAGGGGACAGTAAAAATTTTTAACAATTCTCCATGCAAGTTTTTCAGCATAATGGACTTCTCTTTATTTTAATTTTTATGGACTTTTTCCAGTTCTTTTAGAAAGCAATTCACAACATATATTTTTGTGTTGTCACGAATTAAATAGAAATTAAAACAAATCAAAACAAAAATGTTCCTGAAGGTTGTTTTTTCTTTTTTTCCTTACTCCTTTAAGAATCAATTGAGAGTAAAAAATGCAAATCTACAGATTCCCAGCAATGCATATTTTTCACTTTGAAACAAGAACTTGCAGGAATACTTGAAACATTTTTTTAAATTGTTTTAATTGTCATCTTTTGTGAATGGAAACCACCAGCATACTTACAGGCTGGAGGATGACCTCAGCAGCACAGCAGTGGAAAGGGATCTTGGAGTCATACTTGACTCAAAGACGAACGTGAGTTGTCAGCGCGATGAAGTGATCAACAAGGCTAACTGCACTTTATCATGCATTAGCAGATGCATGACAAACAGGTCCAGGGAGGTGATGCTTCCCCTATATGCGGCACTGATCAGGCTGCAGTTGGAGTACTGTGTCCAGTTTTGGGCACTGCACTTCAAGAGGGATACAGGAATACCTGAAACAATTTTAAAATTGTTTTAATTACCATCTTCTATGAATCTGCATTGTAATGCTGTTTACTACCACTGCTTCATCTCTAATATAGAAATAAATAATGCTTTTCTTAAAGCCTGAACTCCTCAATTCCTGCTATTAAATGATATTTACTGCTCTAAGTTTTTTGTTTGTTTGTTTTTTACAGAAATTTCTAATCCCCATTATTCCAGAGAAAAGCCTGGACAAGGTTGGGAAATACTGACATAAATGTCACCATGTGCAGCTTATGCATCAAGGAATTGAATTTCCACCGTAGTGAAGTGCCAAAAATCCTGTTCTGATGTTTAAAGAACAGCCACTTAAATGATGAGGAAGAAAAAAATCCCACTTGGTTCCTGTGACAAACATATGAGGCTCGTTGTCCATGATTTGGTAATGCCCTGTAACATCTTGTCACCCAAGTGCTATTTGTAGCCTAGCTGAGGCCATACAGGCTGTGGACGACCAGGGTAGCAGAACAGAATTACTCCAGGGTACAAGTTGCTACTGCACTCCTCCGAGATGATACCATGTAGCTGTACTCTGTATGGCTACGCAATTTACCCATATTCAGAGTAAACATGTATTGGATTTAAATAATTATAATTGTGATTGTATAATGGAAAAAGTGAAGTAGAATTGCATTTAGATTCATACTCATAAAAGAAATTTATGTGCCATTTACTTGTCTTTGAGGCAAAACAGGATTTTGCCCTACGTACTGTTGTTTTGTAATTCCTATAAAACACTGAAATGTCATTTTGAGTCAACTTGAGAACGATATTAAAAGAGATTGCCAAGGGCATGTCTATGGAAGTGGGGGAGCCTTAACTTTCCCAGCTTCCAGAGTCACACCCCAGAGATCCTGGAAGCAGGGAAGACATGCAGACACTCCTGAGGCTGAGGGGCCTGATCCTGTGTGGAAGACCTTGAGGCACACAAGGCTGAGGTCCCAAACCCAGAAACCTTCTGCCCGAGGTGGCTGGAGGGTACAGGAAGCTCCAGGCTGCCTGTGCTCTCCTGCCAGAAAGAAAATAGGCATCCACCACAATAAAGCAGCAAAAATTATTGCTACCTGTTGTAGCAAACGCATTACAGTGTGACAGAGTGTCTATTTGCTTTAGGTTTGTGCCACCATAAAAAGGTTTATGGCATCACAAAGGCAACAAAAGCTGATTTCTGCATTGCTGTGCAGGATTGAATAGACACCTAGCAGAAGCCTGTGACCAGTTTTACACAGCAGTGGAAAGACTTCTCAAAACATATATGTCTTAAGCCAAGTCAAATGGGTTTCCCTTTTGATTGACTGGAAGTTAAAACACTCAGTTTAGGTCTTCTGTTCAGGGGGAGTAATTCCAGAATAGCCATTCCCAATTAACCCCACATGTCAAAACACTTATTCCGAAGTAAGAATATCCACAGAGGAAATGATCAGGACCACTCTTAATTTATACTCTTATTCTATATTAATTTCCACTCATTCCATTTTGTCAAAACCACAACTTCCCTTTCCATGGCCGAGCTCAGTAACCAAATATCTCAGCAGCTTTTTCTGATGAGTCTTTGTTTTCCATCAGTTATCCCACCAGACTGTCTAATACTAGGACCTTGGATAATTGCATCATTCTTCAGTACTGATCAACACTCCCCACTTTTGCCACAGCCATTTTCGCAGTACTCTGAAGATCTTGAGGAGAACAAATCTCATGTTGCCTTGAACAGCTATATTGGCATTTAACTGTATCTGGACCCCATGTTTTCTTTTTTAACAGTGCACAGTATTATGATTCTAGATCTTATTCATTTAATATGGCCTAAAATGTAATGAAAACTCTTTATCATCACCTGACTCAATACATGATTTTTCATTTAGGGAAAAGAAGGAGGGAGATATCAGGGATAACCTGGAATTTCTGGTTCAGCGGCTGTTCTAATTGTGCACTTTCCTAAGTTTATTCAAACCACAGTTGTTCCCCTTGTATACTTGTATGTGCTGTTCTCCTCCTCCTATCTACTCCAGTACACAAAGGTGGTAACCAGCGCTATATGTTCTCCAGGTGAATACTTTTCTGCCTTCCCCTTGTGCTTCTGGATCAAATCTCCATGAGGAAGATGCCTTCCTCATTGTGCCAGATCTCCAGAGTCTCCACATCGCTGCCTGGTTTTCTCACATTCTTCATTACTTTTCATATTTGCAAACTGGAATCAGGTAGGTATCTTCTCCATATTAATGTGTGTTCTTCTGCTGATGAAAGGTTTATTTAGTTTTCTGTTGACACATTGCACCAATTCTAGTCTTTTATGGAAAAAGAAAAAGAATTTGTGAGAAGTTCTAGACTGCATCAACATCATTGTGTAGGAAGAAAAAATAAATAAATCTAAAATAAAAAGTTTTCCTCTTTCTCCCTGGGCATACAGAAGAATAGCTCTTTATCTGTCGCCCAATCATATTTCCATACTTCTGTCCACTTCTATGTTCCTCATTCCCACAGTATCCTCACATCCTCCTTCTCTTCACTCCACTGGCTTTTCAAAACCAATATTGAGGAGGAAAATTCTCTTTTACGTGACATTTCAATGATTTGATATTTGTATCTAATCACAAAATGTGATTAAATCATGAAGGCACCAATAAATTTTATGAGATACAATGTTCAGAAAATGTCCAATGAAAAATGTTGACATTTCTGTTACAAGAAAATGCATATTCAGGATATTCTATCCTTTCACAGACAGTGAATATCTTAGGTTGGGCAGTCAGTTGCTGTTAAAGTTGCACAGTCCTTTCTATTTTAAGCCTGTGTTTTCAGGTATTTGTCATTTTCCCCAGTCGAGGCTGAAATTCTGCCAGGTGGTTATCCATCTCATGTTGAGTATCTTGGATTTCTCTTTTTACCTCTGAGCTTATTTTGGGGTGTTTTTGGTACATTTTACAGCCCTGTTTACAGTTGTTGGACCTGATCAGCCAATCACTGCCATTGTGGGGGAAGAGATCGTATTGCCATGCCGCCTGTCCCCCAGCATGAGCGCTGAGAACATGGAAGTGAGGTGGTTCCGGTCTGAGTTTAAAAATGTTGTGCATCTGTACCGCGATGGGAGAGATCAGTTTGGAGGACAGATGCCAGAATACGAGAGAAGGACAGTGTTTTGGAAAGATGACATCACAGATGGAAATGTTTCTTTGATGATTCTCAATATTCGGCCTTCAGATGAAGGGCAATACACCTGCCTTGTTGATGATGATATTACTTCTGAAGCAGCTGTAATAGATCTGAAGGTAGCAGGTCAGTGGCTTGTGTCAGTTTCTCTCTGCATGGTTTATGTTTTTTCTCTTAGTTAATATGCCAACTTCATGGAAACTATGTATAAATTATTTTACAATTAGACACTGTATTTCAATTTTATCCAGCTGTTTTTACATTTCAGAAACATATTTCAATTTTTGTCAGTATTTTAATAATTTTAAGCAACATCTTGAAAGCAGTTAGTTTTTCTTTGCTCTTGATTTCTCCGTACTTAGGACCTTCTAAGTCCCAGACTAAATTTATTCACATCCAAGTTTTATCCATTTTTTCTTGGACCAACATTATCTTTTAGCCTATATAGTGCTTTTTCCTTCATCATATTTACTCCCCAGTATAGATACAGATAGCAAACATATCCCTTTCTGCATATGTTTTGCTAGACTGAAAAAGTCTGTTCTCCCAAGATAAACCTTTCTCTTTTGAAATCCCAAACCTCAGTTACAGTCCTAATTTGCTTACTTTTCCATTTAATTTGAACCCTGTCAGTCTGTAGTCAGTCGGTTCCCTGGATTATGTTCTACAACCAGCCCTTCTTAGCAAAACTTTGTAACCATTCAGCCTCTAGAGAGACAAGATTTTAAGCTATGATCAGGACCTCTTTGCAATTTTAAACATGGAATTAAGATACACCTACAATCCCCTTAATTACCACCACTTAGTCATGCGTGGTGACCCCCTCCACATTTCCCTCCAGCCTTTACCCTATCTTTAAAGCTGGCTTTTTCTAATAATCTACTAACTGTTCTCTGATTGCCTTTGTTCAAATGTCATTATTTCATGGAAACTTCTGAAGCTGAACTGAATCAGTTCTGTTGTGGACTTGAATGATGTCAATTGGTTGGGATTTATGTTCCTATGAAATGTACACTTCTGGGAAGGGAGGATTTCATATCCCCTTCCTTTCACCTAATTTAGAGTTTTCACTGACAAGGCTGCTTTGTTTTCACATCTAAGAGGCTTGAACACAAATGTCTATTATAAAACAATATTCAATAAATTTGGTTCCATTAATCATTACTATAAGATAAAGCAATAATATAATATATTGGATTACCTGCTTTTGGCCCTTGTGCTTAACAATTTAGCCTTATGCTAGTTCCAGAGTCTGCAGTTCATAATGTGATGTTTTTCTCCCTGACCATGTCTGAAGCCTACAGTCTTTTATAATCCCCTCATTACCTATCAAAATCAGATCTGAAAGACCATAATTTCTTATTGGTTCAATGACTATTTGATGATGAATTTTCTCATCTATCACATCCAGGAATATCTAGGCTCTATAGTTGTTAATAGAATGTATACCCTGCTCTGCAATATCTAGGAATTTTTGAGAGTAGGAATAACATTTCCACAGTTCTTTACAAAATTGACTCATAGATTTAAGAAATGTAGTTTCTTTCTTTTTTAGCTTTAGGCTCTAATCCTGTTATCTCTGTGGAGGATTACCAGAAGGGCGGGATCCGCGTGACGTGTCGATCAGCTGAGTGGTACCCGGAGCCCCAGGCGCTGTGGAGAAATGGCCAGGGGCATCATATAGCATCGCTTTCTGAAATCAAATCCCCAAAGGTGAATGGCCTGTTTGAAACAGAAATTTCTGTTGTCATAAGCGGACATCCAAACCTGAACTTGTCCTGTTGGATCAGGAACAGCCTCCTTGACCGAGAGAAGGAATCCACAATTCATATATCAGGTTAGTTTCCATCCAAACCCTACAGTGAACTGCCTCCGCTGGAAACCAAGTGAAACAGGAAGGAAACACAAACATGGCTAGCATTTCCACGGGGTCATAATAGAAATCCATTGAACTGTGTGTTTGCGGTTTATCAGAACCTGGATTTTATCTCACTGCAACTTCTGAAATTTTACCTTAAAGAAACTGGCAGACACAGTCACTCAAAATCACTCAATGCAAGATGTTTCTGTACTCTCAGGTTTGCCTATGTGAATTTTCTGTGGGTATTTCATGCATATATTAGTAGCATCTATCTACCAGTGTTGAATTGTGAATTCTTAAAGGATTTTCACTGCACTGCAACATTGTTCATTATTTATCACATAAAATTCACAAGCGGTGTGTTGTTGCTCCTCGTTTAAGGGTTGTTAAGTGGGGCAGGTGTTTTTTAAAAGGCCTTTTCCATAGCAGTTGTACTCCTGAAACATTGTGCCCTTCCCTACATGTTCAGGGCATTTGCAGATGTGCTGCAGTGTGTGTGTGTGTGTGTGTGGTGGGGCTTTAAATGAGCTCAGCTCTGAGCTTTAGCTTAAAAGCCCCCTTCTGCCATTTTTGAGCACGGGAACACTGGTACACGTGATGCTGGAGGCTGCTGGAGCACAGTTGTTTTCATACCCCAGCAGACTCAGTTGAGTCTGCTCCAATGCACTGTAATTACAGCATGTTGGAGCAGCAGGATGCTGCACATGTATAGGAGCCCTCAGTGAGTTCACTGATCCAGGTCATAAATAGAAAGATTTTTCCTTTGCTGCTGCTGCTACTACATCTCAGGGTTATTTCGCCTTCCTCAGACCCACTGGGTGTTGCCTGCAGCCAGGGCTGGGAATTTTGCCTGGTGTGTGCCAGCGTTCCTGCTGGGGCTTAAACCCAGAAGATCCTGAGGTCTTGCCCAAGGTCCGACCACTTGACATATTTCCAGTCAAAAAGGATTTTACCCCCTGGTAATTACTATGGACTGTGGAGGATTTATCTTCATTTGTATCAGGGGAGTATGGCCTTCTTTCTTGAGTCTCTCAAGCATAATATAACAATCCACAAACCAAAAGGCATTGAGTGCTGTGCCACCCCGACTCCTGTTTTATCTGTGGCAGTTTAGGGCTTTTTGTCCTGTAGTTGTGTCAGGGTTGACAATAGGTTTTTTTTTTTTTTTTAAAAAACAGGCTTGACAGTGGGTTTATATAGGACAATTTGGTTAGAGAAGATACTACCTGAGGCAGGGGGCTGGACTAGAGACCCTCTCGAGGTCCCGTCCAGCCCTGCCTTTCTATGCGTACCTATGCATGTGCCCAATGCCTGCTCCTCTGCTTTCTAATTAGAGTGCATCAGAGCCGAGTCAATTAACTGAGTCTGCTGGAATGTTCTAATTAGGATGCTCCCGCAGCCTCCGTGTCACATGTGTTCAGTGTCCCCAAGTTGCAAAATGGTGGTGAGGGCACTTTTAATTAGAGCTCACCCAACAAGCTTTAGTTAAAGCACCACCACCATTTTGAAGCACACGAACCTGAGTACTTAAGACTTTGAGACACTGTAATTAAACATCCCCTGCACCCGCCCCACTCTGGAGCACGTGTAAAGATGACCTCCGATTGTACAAAATACACAACAATTGTACCACTTGCCTCTGGCATAAATGTGGCTGTGACAGGGGGCCTCCCGGGGCCGAGCTCCACGGCCCGCCCCGTCTCTGTGGGCTACCGCCCGCCTATCTCGCCCGCCACGCCTTTGATGATAGTTGGTTCAATTAAGATGTCAGTTAGGCGGGAGGTTACCCATTGTAATGCCCCGATGCTAGGGGGCACTCTGCAGCTCCAACCTCCCCTAATACCGCAGCCCAAGCCTCGCAGATGGCATCTTGATGTTCATCTCCTCCGGCCCCCACACTGGGCCCCAGAACCGTCCAAACAGGACCCCTCTATGATCCCTCCTGATCAGGCGGGCTCTCCACCTTCATCCGGGCTACTAGCCCCCCCAAAGCCATTTTTCCCTTTCGGGTGTGGTCCCCCCCGGGACCTTCAGCTAACTGGCCCTGGCCCACCTCCAGGCCAGTCGGGACCCCAGGCCCCTGGCTCTTGGGCATCCCTCGCGGTGAGCCCCTGGCCCTTTTGACCCTCTCTGGTCCTGTCCCCAGCTTGAGCCAGTCAAGGGTACTATCTCCTTCAGGCCGGGTCTCCAGCCCCTCACTCTCTCTCCGGGTCCGCCCTCTGGGCCCTTCCACAAACATAGGGTTACCCACCCAGTGGTGGGAGCTAGGGGTTAAGGCACCCCAATCCACCTTTCACTGGGATGATAACTGGCCTGGCATTTCCTGGGGGCTCCCGCGCCACTGAGAGCCCCACCAGACCACCCGCTCCCGGCAGGGTGCAGTTTCAGGTCATGCCCAGGACTAGGAGCCTCCTAACCATCCCCTTGCAGCTCCCCCTTACCTCCAGCTCATTCACAGCAGCCCTTCAGCCAGGCAATGTTGCACATAAATCCCAAAGCTTTACTCAGAAAAAAATCCCTACAGCTAGCAGTTGTTTGATGTTGGAGAACATGGAAGAGGATTTAAAGTATTTCTGGATGTTGTTTTTAGCAGATTCACATAAAGGTTGATCCTCTTCCATTACAGATAGAACAGGAATCCAAATGCTACATAGTTGCCAAAATTGAAGTTATATGGCTACATAATTTCCACTTAGCCATGTAAAGGTGAGATGGCATATTTCCTGTTTATTCATGACAAATCAGTATCAAAAGTCAGTTTGTTGGTTATTAAAGCATACTTCTAATTTTTGCATCCTGCTAGGAGTTGCTGCTGTCATTCACATCTCAGGCAACTCCTGAAAGGAAGTATTAATAAATACATTTGATTTGTTTTCACCAATAACAAACTAAAGCAAGCCCTGGGCATCTTGTTTTTCAGCTCTCTTTTTTCCAAGCGTGAATCCCTGGATGGTGGCGCTGAGCGTGATCCTAGTGATTGTGTTAAGTTTCATAATCCTTGATGTATACCTCTTCAGAATAACAGGTAAATACAGGGGGGGATATATAGTGTAGTTAGTGAATAATTTTATTCTAATAAATCAAAGAGTGTATGAATAAGATTTTACTGCAGCCAACCAAAGAGAGGCAGGTAGGCACTGTGCCACACACCAAACCTCCAGCACACCAAAGTCCAATTGCCAGGGGGTGTTGCTTGTCTGGGGGCCAGGGGAATCACAGGCTAAAAATAGCTCCTGGTTCGGGGCGGGGGTGGTGCGGACAACACCCATGCCTCCTCACACACACCGCTACCCCGATTCCACCAAACCCGCCTAGACCCTCCAAACCTCTTGCCATGGACCCTGAATGTCTCCACAATCCCTGTGATGCCCTGCACAATTCCCAATTTCCCCCTTGATCTCCTATATCCCCCTACTGTGGACACTGTCTTCCCCCTCTTGTGCCTTCCATGCATCCTGCTTCCCTCCCCAATCTCCCAGACACCTGCCTACACACCCTGCCTACTCCCCACAGCTCCCCTGTGGGCACTGCCTGCCCCACCAATCCCCCAAAGCCCACCACTACCCCTCCCATCCAAATTTACTTTAGAATAGGTGGCCATTTCTAACTTTAACTGCCCCAACCTCCTCAAATGCCTATACATACCATTAAGGAAAAGTGGAGCTGATCTTCCGTTAAAACTTCAATAATTTTATGTCCTTGAGCTAGGTATATGCCTTTTGACACACATCTTTACACTCACATGGTTAGTCAAACACTACAGAATATTTAACGTCATGCCCCCAGTAATCTGTAAGTAAACAGCTGCTCAGCACCACTGATGTAGGTGGGGGCTACTGCTCCACTGCTCTCTTCTGGTTTCAGAAGCAAATGAGCTTTTCTAGACTCGAGCAAACTCAAGAATCTCAAGTCTTTAGACTCTAGCATGTACAGGTGTTTACCTGACCTACTGGCACTCCAGAGATGCCCATTGTTTGGAGACAAGTGGGTACTAGATCCCATCCTGAAACCACTACAGGGATTTATGTACCACCAAAACATGTCCCTACACAGCTACATGGAAAAGTACAATACCATCCCCTGATACAACTCCTACTTGGAGCTTGCCCCTTCTACCCTGGAGCTCTTGAGCAGAGGCTTCATGCACCTTAGGCTGTCATACCAGTCATGCTACCGTACAGGACACCTCAGCAGCCTTTGACCCACTTTTCTCTTACAGCATCAAATCTCTTATAAACTTCACAATGTTAGAAGGCAGTGAACATGCATACAATCTTGATTCACCCAGTCCCATATATTCAAATTCTTAAAAAGCAGATAAAAGCAAGTTAGCACAGTCAAAGTAAGCACAAAACAGTTTCCCACTTCTCTCGCCCATGCACACCAACAAGGATAGGCGAAAAGGGACACAGTTCTCTGCAATTGGCTCCTGCGTACTACTGGCGGTATGCGGATAAACACCACAGAGAGATTGTCACACAGAAAACAAAGTACCGGGCTTAAATTTATGAAGTTGTAATGAAGCACTTTATCAATGTATCTTTTTTTTTTTTCAATCCAGGAAACCTTCAACGAGAACTTGGTAAGTTTTCCTGTGTCCAACACAGCTTTTCCCATGTTATTCAATGTAGCTAGAGCTAGCTGATAGATTCATACTCTCCATGCTAGAAAGAACAGAAACCTGGCAGCAACACTGAGATGCCGTTGGTTGGGAGTGCTTTGCTCAGAGCCCTTGGGCACTCCTTCCTGGCCCTTGTCATCGTTATTAGCCCAGAGCGCTGCCGCTGTTGCAGCAGTTCATGGAGTGAAATTGGAATATTAATGTAACTGGAGATGCAGCCGTTAATTAGTTTGAACAAGGGCTTAAGATGGCATCACAATGTGTTTGGGAATCATTGAAGGTACCTAAACATGTGCCTTGTGTATACAAGGTACCCTAAGCCATGGAGAAAATAGGCAGCTTTATTCTGTATCTACCAGAAACTTCTCAGTCGGGTCATAGAGAATGACTAACGGCAGTCCAGCCTAGATGGCAAAAATGGGAGTATCTCTGGAGCCAGGCCCTCTCCCAGGAAATGATACAGCAGGTCCAAGTCAGTGATGTATTTGGATACTGAGGTGCCCTGGTCACTGCAATGTAAAGAGGGGCCAAACAGCACCTAGAGATTTGACATCATTTTGATGGATGAGGTCTGTATGGTTTTATTGACATAAAAGATCAGTGTCCCAGCTAGTCCTTCCACATGTTGTCCCATTTGTGTCCAGTATCACTCTGGTCTTTCCTGGCTTTTGCTCGGGCCAGATGCTCCTCATCCAAGAATCCTTTTACAGCTGCATTTATTCAGATAAATACCACTATTTCTCTTTGTTTCAGGGTGGAAAAGAGCTGTGATCTGTCCAGGTAATGAAAGTTCATAGTGAATCAATGGTCTCTTCCTGTTATTTCAGTTCCCTTTTTCCTTTTTGGTCAAATTCTTAGGCTGACTAATAGTTGGTGGCAAGAAGTGCTTTTTCCTAAGGTCAAAGAAATCAAAATCTTGTATGGCTAGATTGTTTTGAAGGAACCTAAAATTCCCAACCACAGACAGCACTTTCTGTTTCCCCTTGTGAGTATAAATGGCAGGTTTTAATCATGTAAGTGCCTAGTCTTCTTTTGCACAGGTAGAAATACTATTTCCCTTGGCACCCTGGACATGTAACTATACCTGTGTCATCTCAGCATATGAGGCTGTGTATTGGCTAGGAAGGTGCACTGATACGTGTGTGTCCCTTCTGGATGTGTATTGGTGTTTAAACCTTGAAAATGATCAATGACCAGGAGTATGTGACTAGCAGGCATCAAACTGCACAAGACGGGGCAGCACTCTTGTATTTTAGCTCCTGCATTTGCTTGCTTAGGACACTTGTTCAGGAAACCAGAGATGTGGGTGCTAGGTGCCCTTTACCCCAAAAGGATTTGAACCTCTTTTTTTCTCTCTCTCTCTCTCTGATTTCCAAGTACAGTGCTTTAATCATCATAGCACCATTTATGCATTATCCCAGGTTGCCTTAGTCACTTCTTCTGAAACTGGCCTCCGAACCGTCACGAGAGCTAGAGATGTGGAGCCAGGAGAGAAAAAGCAAATTAGCTGGGTCTGGCTGGGTGAGGTGGCTGCAGCTGCCCAAGAAGAGATAGGGCCCTGTGTTGTAGCCTAGACCCTTGTCCGTAATGGGTCTAAAATCTCTCTGCTATGTGGCTTTCCAGGAGAAGGGTGAATAATAAGAATACGTTAAATCAGTCATACATTGAAAATATCCTCAGTTTTTGGCTCCTGCAAAGAACTAGTCACCTAGTAGTGGCATCTATCTTGTCTTTGAAAGCCTGCCTGGCCCAAGTAGAGGCTGGTTGGAAGAGGTAATATGAACGTGACAAAGAGGCCTGTAGGTCAGTAATGATATGGGCACAATTTTGATGAGAGGCATTTATTTAGTCTTAGACTCATACATGCCTAAGTCACTTGGATAGTTCTGAATATTGTACCCAAAGCCCATAATTTCTTGTCTGTTCTCTGTTGCTGTTTAAGCACGTTGACCCCCTTTCCTCACAGTGGTGCCCTGTCTGCAAAGACAAGCACTTGCCAGAGCTGGCAACTCTGAAGAGGAAATTTCAAATCCCCTCCTATGTGACAGTTCTCCCAGAACATTTGTATCTTATTGCCTGGAAGTAGAAGAAAACACTCTTCTGCCTGCTGCCAGAATTACTCCATGGGCCTGCCCCTTCCTGCATTTAACTCAAGGTGGGATTTTCCATTATATGAAAGGCAGCAGGAGCAGGTCTTCATTAATAGTGTTGTCATACTTCTAAAAAGTGTTTGTACAGAAAGTTTTCTTTAGTATCAACAACTATGTCACCAACAGTGATCTAAGAATATCAAAGACAGATAAGTGTGTGTTCCTCTGACAGAGAAGCCATTACAGTGTCTGTGTCTTGGTTATTAATTTCGGCACACCGAAGTTTTAGATCTATTTTGTCCCAATGTGACATTGCAGGCAATAATGCATTGTTCATACATCTCTTCTAATGAATTCTCATGTCTGATTTTGTGGTTGCTTTCAGGGCTGGGACAAACTGCACCACCTTTGGAAAAAGGTACAATGTTCAGATTGTATTAATTGCCAAGTCTCTCCAGCACTGGGAACCTATTAATTTAAATCCTTTAATAGATCAATACTATTGAGATTAATATATGTATTCATTGTTAATTAAGATTAATATATGTATTAATAGCTGCTGAACAAAATGAATGGAGATGTGTCCTCTGGCATTTCTAGACCAGTACTAGTGGATGGCAGGGAGGGTAATGAATGTAGGAATAAGGAAAAGGTCACCCTAGATATATCTAGGTTTAAAGGCTCTCCCTCCTATAGCATTAACTTATTCCTCTGTTGGAGATAGGATATTGGACTACATGTATCATTGGTCTGACTCAGTATGGCAGTTTTTATGTTCTTGTGTTCTTATTGAGTGTGCAAACACATAAGAATTGAACAGTTCCAAAATGTCACGGACTGGGAACTGGTTCACAACTGTTGTTTTTCAGAGGTGCCCATATGTGCAGTGCCCTAGCATTCAAAGTAAGATGGTTATCCTTTAAGCACTGAAGTGTAGTGGTTCTGACAACCAGGGCTGGAGCAGAGTGAGCACCCAGCCCAGGATGTCTCATAGTTGGTGGGTTCAATAGAGCTAATCAATAAAATGGGAAAAAAGAGGGGGCAATAGTATTCTGGACATATACCACAGTAGTTAGTTGCAGCAGTGGGCAGCAGGAAGGAGGTGGGAGGAGCAATGCAATATGGGATGTCTGGAGGACTGAGCAGAGCTATGTCACAGACCATTTGGTATCTGCTGAACAGTGAACCAGTTCAAAAGAACACTTGATTTTTCAAGTACACAATCAGCTCCAGAAGGTTTTAAAACAACTTTAACAAGCTGTTTTAAGTTCATTAAGATGCATTTAACCTAGTCTAAGCCTAGCAACAGACATTGCCAAATTGAAAGGGATCACGTTAGAAACTGATCTGCTTTACTTGACACATTGTACCACATTGGGTCTCTTGCCTGATGTGGGACAACAGGCGATCTGTGCCTCACATCAGGTCCTGCAGTGACACAGATGCCAGGGAATGCCAGGGTGCCCTGTGCCCCCTTGTCCAGATCCACACTGAACCACACTTCAAGCAGAGGCACATTTCAGGATGGGGTGGAGGGAGAGGTGGGTGCAAGAGCCAAGGTATCTCCAGTGTGGGTCAGTATGGTCCAGGCCTAGAGGCATAGGGCAGTAGAGATTACTCAGCTCCTGTGCCCCGCTACACTGGGCCTCACCCTGATCTGTTCCTCTGCACGAGGCATGGGTCAGTCCAGGACCCAGCTCAGGTCCCAGGGTGGAGGCCTCAGGTCACACAAATCATGGAGTGAAGGCACAAGGCACACAGTATTACCTGAGTCTCATTCCTCCATACCCGGACACACACTGGTTTCCCCACTTACAGTAATGTGCCCCAAGCCTCTCTATACATGGAGAAAACCAGGAGGATCCCTTAGAGGCCTGACGTGATCAGGATTGGGCCATTCAAGCCCCCTGAAGCTGCCAGAGCATCTGCCCAGGGTGGAGAATGTGTTTCTGCCCGAAGTGTTACATGTGCCCATGCCCAATATGATGGATCCCAATCTGGCAGTGGGTGGGGATGTCACTCCTCAGGGCAGGACCCTCACATCCTCATGCATTTCAAAGCACACCATGAGATGTGGCAGCCCATGACACAGTAATGGATCCAGATGGGACTGTACTGCCTCCTTCAGATCTTTCTTTGCCTGCCTCCTGCAGAGCTTTCTGAGAAGTCCTTCCTCCCTTCCTCCTGATCTCCCCCTTACCCCCAGTTCCCTGCCATGTTTGGCTACACAGCCAGCAAAGAACCAGCAAAGAGGCCCAGCCACTATCACAGGCCAGGCCTCCTCCACCTCAGCCGCTAGTTGCTGCTTTTCCTACCTGCCTTATTGCCTTTGTTATGGACAAGACAGTCATGATCTGTCGAATAGGGGCAAAATGAACTTTCTGTCTCTGAAAGAACAGCCCTAAAAATACAGAAATTGGAAATGGGAGAAATACGAATTAAGATTAAATCAAGGAGAGAGCAAGAAAAGTATGGGTATTTCAATCAACAAACTAGGGTGAGAAAGGAGAACTAAAATATACACCATAATAAAGGTACTAGAGAGAAAAACACTTCAGTGAGAAAACATGATAGGGCAAAGACTGGAAGGGCTGAGTATTGTGGGGCCAGGATCAGAATACGTTTGGGTGGAACAACAATGAAAAGGGACTTGAGGCTGACCAGAAAGTCAGAGGACAGAGCAGGAAGCTGCTTGCTGAATAAACCGGGACAAAGGGGCGTCGGAAGGGACTGGAGTTGGCCAGGGTGGCTGAGTGGAGGAGTTGTGTGAGATCCTGTTTGCACATTCATACACCAAGACAACATTGTCTAAACTGCTACTTTTTGGTTCTTCAGGTCTTTGTCTATCTCTACTTCCTTTCCTTGGCTTCTCTCTGCTGTTGCCTCCTACCCAGTACTGCTCTCTCTTCATTTGTGTGTCTGTTCACTCTCCCACAGCTTTTACTTCTTTCCTCTTGGTTTTTCTTCCCCAAAGTTTGCTTGTCATCACAATGAGTGCTGATATGAGAGAGGAAGCATCCAGCTTTTTTCTCCCCACAATCATCAGCCCTGTACACGAGGGTAGGTGACTCTCCTTTTATTTCCATTGCTCTTGGCTGGGGACACAGCAGTTCTTGAAACAGCCACTGACTTGTAGGGACTGTTTGGGGACTACTCCTCTAGACGCTAGTTCCTACAGGCACAGACAAATGGAGCAGACGCTTCCACCAAGGAATCTCTTACCATGAGTTGGAAGAGGAGGCACACTGCTATAATTTCAGTAGTTTTGGTGGTTGCTTTCCTTTTCCATTCAATCATCATGATATAATCTTTCATATTTCCTCATTTATTAGAGGAAGGGCACTTGATGACCAAAAGTTTGTCCAACAGCTCTTCCAACTATACTGTAGGAGCAATAAAAGATACTGCAAAACATCCTTGCCTCCTGGACATTTTCTGGACCATCAGAGCTCCAAAAATATTCCAACTCTCTTGATTAAGACAGCAAATAAACTTCCTGGGTTTTAACACAATTAACTTCTCTTTACATGAGTCCCTTATGGCTTCCTTGCGTCTTCTTCCCCACACATTATCTTTCCATTTTCACCTTAAGCCCTTCCTATTCAAATATATATTTTGCTCCAAGAAACGTTGGAAATTGGACCTGCACTTGAAGCCTGCGACATAACAAATCTTTGTGACATGTGGACTGTTCTGGTCCAAATTTTATATTTCTTTGGTTGTGACTTGCTGGAGTGGGAATGTCTCTCTGGGAAGTGACCCCCAAAATATGAGAGGGGAAGGTGGAAGAGAGTGTGATTGAAGACAGGCAGTGTACAGTGCAGAGGGAGATGAGCTGTATCCATACTCTCCCCTTCACACCCTCTGCCGGGCTCTCCTGAGCCCCCAGGGTCTCTCGTCCCTGCCTGTGACCGGCAGGTGCAGGAGGGGATCGATCCCGTGTCCCAGCCCTGGCCCAGCCGGGGTGTTCCCATCTCTTCCTGCCAGGGGGGAATCGGCCCTGCCCTTTGCTGAGGTCTCCGGGCTCCTTCCTGCTCAGGTCAATCCCGGCTTCACCTCCAGCTGCAGCCAAAGCTGCCCCTGCCTTGATCACACCCTGTCCTTGGGCTGAGCTCTGCTCCTCACACTCCTGTTATCTTCTTTCCCTGCAGAGGAGGTGACTCTGGATCCAGACACGGCTCATCGATACCTCATCCTGTCTGAGGATGGGAAAAGTGGAAGATGGGCAGACGCACGGCCGGATCTGCCCGACAATCCTGAGAGATTTGACACTTGGGCCTGTGTGCTTGGCCATGAGGGATTCAGCTCAGGGAGACACTGGTGGGAGGTGGAGGTGGGGGAGGGGAGGTGGTGGGCCTTGGGGGTGGCCAGGGAGTCTGTGGGGAGGAAGGGACAGATCAGCTTTAGCCCCAAGGAGGGGGTCTGGGCTGTGCGGTGCTGCGGGGGCAAGTACGAGGCTCTCACTGCCCCTGATCCTACCCCCCTGCCCCTGGACCGGGCACCCAGCAGGGTGAGGGTCTATCTGGACTGCACATTGGGGCGGGTGTCGTTTCTCGATGCTGACACCGAGGCCCCGATCTTCACCTTCCCACCAGCCTCGTTCGCGGGGAGCAGGATGTGGCCCTGGTTTCTGGTGCTGTTTGGTGAAATCAATCTCAGCCAGCGCCAGTGAGAGGGAAAGGAAACGTGCAAGATGGGACCTGTTCATTGTCCCCTCCTGTTGGCTACAAATGTCCAGCTCGGGATCCTTAAAATTGTGGTTTATTAGGCGGATTGAAAAACTGTAATGAGTTAAATCATAAACCTTGGGGCTGGTCCCCACATGCACACACGTACACACACTCTCAGTAGCAGGCTACAGAGTCAGGTATACCTATCCTACAAGCGCTGGAGTCTGTTGTAGAGGCTTCTTTCAGCATGGTGTTATCCTCCAGAAGGGGGTCGCCGGCTTGTCCTTCTGACTGGACAGGTCTGGTTGAGTTGGAGATCAAGAGGGCACCACTGAGGGTCACTTTTCACTGCTTTTTATCTGTCCTTGGCAGACTTTGGTGACCCCCCAATTGTCAGGATTGCCCAATCCAGGGGTCATTGACCCTCGTGGGACTTCCCCCCTCAGTGGCTACTGGATGGCATCTGTCAGCCCCAGGGGTTGTCCGCATGTACATGCAGGTTTGGGAGTCCATTGATTAATTTTGAATAGGGCTCTGGGAGTGGTCGATCTGGAGATATTCAGGCCAAAATTTGGTCTCCAGCATTGATTAACTCAGACCAGGGCTTCTAGCCCTTGATCAGTGACGTTTAGAGATTTCACGGTTGTTACATTGTCTTCTATCAAGTTCTTCGGTTGGTTGATCTGCTGTTTCCCTAGGTGTTCATTTCTGGCTGCTATCATGTTACACATTCAATCACTGATTCACTCGCTCTTTCAGGGGCCAGCCTGATACAGGGAAGGGCAGTTTGATTCTTGCCCTTGTTAAGAAGTGGAGCTGCTGTGTAGCAGAAAGCCCCCTTTTCCTCTTGCCTGCATTTGCTCTCCCCTCTTTGGATATGTTTCTCTTTTTCTACCTTTTCTTCCTGCTGCTCTCTTTCACTTTAAGATAAGGAATTGTGTTTTAAAATTTGTGTATGTGCATTTTGTATTCATAGTTTCATAGTTTTAGGGTCG
>NW_005843478.1:0-13407 GCF_000455745.1 Alligator sinensis
ATGGGGCTGAGCCCCACCTGGGGCAGCCTGTCCTATGCTGTGGCCCACACCCACCCCATGCCTGCTGACAGCACTGCCCTGGGCTCAGCCAGAGCACAAAGTTCCTGGCAGGCTTGCTCCTGCCAGGTATTGCTCAGCTCCCACCATCGCCAGTGGCTCCTCCTCCTCCTGCCCCTGCTGCACCACACAGGGCAGTAGGTAGCATGGGGAAGCAGTGATGGACAAGGGGAATGCTGCAGCCAGGCAGCTTGTGCCTGGCTGGGGCTGGGGCTGGGGCTGCTGCCCAACCAGGCAGTGCCTGAGGCTTGACATCCGGTGCTGCAATGCATGACTGCAGGGCCCTGGCAGGGAACAGGATAGGACTGCAGGCGGTATGTTTGGGGGCAGGGCCAGCTCCCCACCACTGCACGCACTCCCAAGGGACCTGTACCCCCTAGATCTGTGCATGGGCGGGGGACTGCACCTCCCCCCCATGGGGGGGGGGGCTTTCATTTTAATCACAGACTTGGGTTTTATCAGAGTATTTGCGATTATTTTGTCAGATGAAAACCAGGATCCCTAATGATGAGCAGCCACCTGCAGGCAGCCTAGTGAGTGGAAGGCAGCCCTGCCAGGAACCTGTGTATGCTAGCTCGGTCTGGGGCTGGGGCTGGGACTTGGACTGGGACTAGTGCTGGTGCTGGGCCTGCCATCAATGAGCATGGGATGAGTGCAGGTGTGGGCTGCCCTGGGCAGGAGCGGGCAGGGCTTGGCCCTTGTGGAGCACTGCAGGGGCAGCTACAGGCTAGATAGGGAGGCATACCACATTTGCACCTGCACCTGCACTACATCACCCAGGTGAGCTCTGCTGCACAAATGCCTGCCTCCCACTCCTTCCCCTGACCCCCTGTCAGCTCCTGGGACTTAGTGTGTGGGCAGCCCCTCACATGTGCACACCCACCCCCAGGTTTCCGCCCTCCCCCACACACAAATGGTATACAAGAGTAAGACTTTATTTTGAGCTGTTATGCAGACACCTCTATGTACACTACTTAAAAAAAAACCCATAAATCAGGACAAAAATATTTTTTTTAAATAAAATTAAAATATGGTATAGTAGATGTTTGATTTTTAGTATATGATTTGTTTTTTGTTTATAATTTGTTAAAATGATATGTTCTGAAAGATTTTATGTATGCAGCCCTGGACAGTTCACCAAAACTTTTTAAGTGGCCTGCCAGCGGAAATAATTGCCCACCCCTGCCCTAGATGGAGAGGATTAAATTAGTTTTGGAAACAAATTTGGTCTACTGTCTAAGGGTATAGTTACACATTACCTTTCAAATATGTTAAATGCTCTTAAGATAGGAGTGCCCATACACTAAGGCAGGAAAAGACAGCTAAGTACTCTTTGAGTGTCTCAGAGATCATTCTCTTCAGATAAGGATTATCCTCAGCTGGTATTTGGCAGTTTGTGTTGCACTAACATCAATCTGCTCCCAGTGTGCATTAGCTGTCATCCAGAACTCTACAGCCCTGAACTGACAGCTGGGGATAGCGAGGCATCAGCACAAGTAGAAGGAGGAAGGGGGGATCAAGGGCACCTCACCACTCAGATTTCCCCTGCACTGAGTCACATGGGTAGGACAGGGGACGGCAGGATGAGTCTGTCCACCTGCCCCTTCCCATTTTATATTGTTGAGTCTACCCCAAAAAAGAACTGACAAATGCAACTATTTAGTGAATTTGATGCAAGTAGTTTTAGATTGACTAAAACTAACCTATTTACAAAATACACCCCCTCCCAAAAAAAAAATCCTCAACAATAATTGGCCAGAAAGGTTCCATTAGAAGAGAATGTCTTGGGCTGAAGGGTTTTTTGTGAAGGTAAGTGTTCAGTCCTTTTTCTTTGGGACAGTTGGGGAAAGTTTCCACTCCTGCAGTAGGCTCTCCTGCCAGGCCTCCCCTGCATGGGGTTCTGGCATACCTATACTTAACTTTATTCCCTACTTCTAATTTTCTGTCTGAGCAAAGGATCACGGAAAGTACTTGTTTCTTTTTAGTGCAGCATTCACCCCTACCCAGCTTTCATTCTGAGATCCCTATTGATAAGTAGAAATGTGCTAACACAAGAAGGGAACTAAGTCTTATTGGATACGTTACCAACTATTTTAGTACCCTTAATTAATATACAGCTCCACTGGTAGAAAATGTTATCTCTATTGTAAAGCCCTCTCTTTACACATCTTTTTTTTCAAATTCTTCTGATTTTTTTTCTAGTCTTTCTAAGAAAAAAGGGAATTCCTGAGAAGAATAAATACAATGTTGATTATCACCCCACTGTGAATTTCATGATTTTTGCATTTTTAACTTCTCAGATAAAACATTTTGTCATATTTCCAGTGATTTTATTTTTATTGTTCTAGGATTTATGAAGTACTAGGTCAGTGACAGAGAGGGAAGAGAATAGTAATGCAGAAAGAGAACCAGAAAAGACAAGCATCAGCATGGGATGAGAGAATCAGATGGATGTGATGAGAGGAGTGGATGAGGAATGGGAAGAGCAAGCTGTGTAAGCCAGCTTTTTAGCCTCAAGGTATCCCTTTTCTGAAATTTGTGGCTCCCTGAATGAGAATCACTAAGTTAGACCCTAACTACAAAAAGGATATGGAAGAGTGCCTTGAGGCTAAAAACTTTCAGATTTAGCTAGTGCCGGGTAAGAGTGACCTAACTCTGCTTTGCCCTGCTCTTTCCACCCCCCCCCCCTTTCCCTGTCTGTACCTGAGGGGGTAAGAGTGACTCCCACCACTGAGACTGATCCTGTGGGGTTTCACACAGTAGTGACCACCTCTGCCAGCTCCAGACTTATGGAAGGAGTGGAAGGGACAAACCAGGCTTCAAAGTGTGGCTCTGCCCACCCACCCACAGCTGAGCTGGAAGGCATGGGAGCAGCCAGCACAGGGGCTGCCTGTGGAAAGGGAGGGATGAGGGAGGGCAACAGCAGTGGCAGTCCTCAGAAAAGCATCTCCAGGTGCTGCTCTGGTAGGCACAGGATGCCTGATGAGGCAGGAGAGCATTTACATGCCCACACATGGGCTGGGTAGCATGGCACATTTAATGGGATCTCATACTAACATAGGGTACTGTGAGGCCACAGTTGAGAATAACTGTCTTAGGGCCTTAATATTGTCTCCTTAAGATAGAACCAGTTTTCACTACTGCAGTAGGAGCTCCTTTTCCCCCTATAGGGGCGCGTCCACACATGCAAGCACATGCTCTTGAAGCAGCTCAAATAGCAGCAGTGCAAATTTGAGATGGGGCTTTTTGCTTCAGCACACATGCTTGGACATGCACTTTGTTGTGGAGCAAATTTTGCCACTTAGGGCAAAATAACCCTGCCTGGCTCCTCCCAAATCTGCAGCCAGGGGGAGCTAGAGCCCGGGGCCAGCACCTGTGCTGTCCGCAGAGGTATAAAAAGCCGCCCTGGCAAGTAGCTCAGAGCTATTAGCTCTCACGAGCTTCTGGGGCCCAGACAATTGGTACCTGGACACATTACCCCTTGTGCCAGCTGGACTGCTGAAGCAGCCCTGCGAGTTCCCTGCACCCTCTACCCACTGCAGCAGTCTGGCAGTGGAGGCTGCTGCCTGGCTGTGACCTGCTGTGCACCTGCCAGACCCGGGGCTACTGGGTCTGGCAGGTGCCAACTGCAATGCAAAACATAAATAATATTACTATCCAGCTCTTAATTTTATTTTCCTATTTTTTCTGGGTTGTCACAGATCTATAATGTAGCTTAACATTCTGTATTTAATTACATTCTCTATACCCTTCATATACCAGCCTCAGGGGGACTGGCGGGGGGAGGGGCCAGCCAGGGCAGGGGTCAGGGGGCTGGGGGAATGTGCAGGGTCATTGGGGGTCCTCCCCCAAGGTCCCCTCCCCCCTCCTCCAGTGTCTCCGACTCCTTACTCCCTGGCAGTGGAGCCCTGGTGCTGAACACATGGCCTGGCCAGCCATGTGTTTCAGCACCAGGGTGAGGGGCCAACCATAGAGATGCTCTGGCTGCCAAAGCATCTTTGTGGAGGACCCAGCCTCCAGTTGCCTGTCATGCCCTGCTCTGCTTTTTTAAACTTCAATTTTTTTAGACCCCTTTTTTTGTTTTAGGGGTTTGAGGTGGGGCAAGAGGCACATGCACGTTCGTCTGGATGCACTCATAGATTTGTATTCTGTCTGAGCCTTCACACCAGTTCTTTGAGTTTGAGAGAAGTGGTTTTTTTGTAGTCCCATGTTTTTATTCTGTTGCTGTCATGACTTTCCTTAGGATAACATACACTACCATTTCATCATCACTGTCATCCAAGTTTCTTTTTGCCTCCAGATTCTCAGCCAATTTTGCCTTTGAGTAGCCAGCAATTAGGGAAGTGCTTCCCCTCTATGGCACCATCTGTACTAAAAAGTTGTCATCAACAGAATCCAAGAAATTGCTTAATGTCTATGCACAGCTATTTTACTTTCCCATCAGATACCATGATAATTGAAGTTCTCCATAAATCCCAGAACCTCTGATTTAGAAACTTTGGTTAATTTAAAAAAGGCCTTGTTCATCTCTTCCTATTTGAGTGGTAGTCACCCATGATGACATCACCTTTGCTGTCTTCCCCTTTTGTCTTCATTCAGAAACTTTCAGCAAGTTTACTTCCAATTTCATTCTGTACGTAAGAATAGGGATATGTATCTTTGCTATATAAGGTATGTTATATAGTATTGTATTACACTGTGCACTACTGGAACATTTGAACCTAGGATAACACTGACAATCATTTTCTAGGTTTTTTTATTTTAATTTTTTAAAAAGCAGTTACTATTGTACAAGTGTAAATTGAAGCAAAAATTATTCTTTTAAGTAAAGGAATATAAGTCTTCCTTTCAAAAGACGAATTTTCAGGGATTTTAACTTTCCTGACCTTTGATTTTTTAGGGCTATGTTTCTCAAGCAAGGTACTTTGGCACCCTAGGGTGCCTTGAAATCCTTTCAAGAGTGCCACAGGGTGCCGCACAATGTTTGCACTGTTAGGTGGGCAAACATGATTCACATGATAAACCCAGAGATTTCAAATAGAAATCCAGTGTTAAAAAACATGCTGGCCTGTTGTGGAGTTCCTGAGTTCTTCGTAACACAAGAATTGTTGTATTATTTTTCTGTAGTTAGGAAACAAGTGAAAACAAAGAGCTAGTATTTTCCAAGGGGTGCCTTGAGTCTACTGAAGGGTCCCTCAAGTCTATCAAGGGGTGCTTCAAATGTTTTAGGGTGCAATCCAGTTTTGTTTTCAGAGGGAGCAACAGAGGTTTAAAGTATTTAAGTTAGAGGAAAAAATATTGGAGTGAAGGAAGAATATTGTAAGTTGTAACCCTTGGGCCTGACCGTGGCACCTCCTCAGCAGTTCCACTTGTCCTGCTTGCCCTACTCTGGCCTCCCCTCCTCAAGGCGATAACATTATTGTCTCATCTGCCATACCTTGATGGATGATTGTCTAGTTGGGGAAACTGCCTTGTAGCGGTTTCATTGGCAGAAGCCAATGTAGGCTTTGAGTGCTTCATCTGGCCTTGTTTATCATTTGGCTCAGTTCCTTGCCCTGAGCAGTACTTCTCTTCTCAGTCCTAGCCAAAAGTGGCTTACTTAACTCCAAGTTCCAACGCCTCCCCACCACAGTCTCTTGAGACTCTGGCCTCTAATTACCCTTCTTCTCTGTACTGGTCCCTTGACTCTGCCTCTTGTATTGGACCCTGGCTCTGCTTCTCTGGGAATACCATGGCCCTATTGGCCCTAATCATGACCTCCAGCCACCCCCATAGCTATACCCATGCCTCAAAGGATTTTACTCAGTCATCATTCACTGGATGCTCTGGTCCTACCATGGTTTCCATACTCAGACCCTTAGCCACTATCTCAGCTTTTGTTCACTTGGCTTCAGTGGCTTTAGCCCCTCAGCTACAACCATCTGCTTTGGTGTCAGCCCCTCCAGCCCCTGGCCTTTGTAGAGCTGTTTTCTCACTGCCTCCAGCCCACTGTGTTCCTGACCTTTGTAGAACTGCTCTGGCCTACAAACCACTGGGTTTCCATCCATTCATCTCACTGGGCCTCTGGCCCTTGCAGTACTTTATCTTAGCTTCAGAATGGAGTGAATTGGGAGTGGGAAGTGAGATTGGGTTGGGTGGGGAGGAGGTTCCCTCTTAGGTGAGAGGCACTGGAGCAGGGTTGGGCAAGGTGGGGTGGATTTTTTTTGAACTTTGGGGTATTTACAGGGAGTTTATGTTGTTGTAATACCTTATTTTAATATTTTATTCTGTTTCTATGAGTTATTTTTTCTTCTGCCATATAGCCATAATTTTTTTTTTGGAAGGGCAGCATATAAATCTAATAAATAAATAAATAGCTGAGTTTAAGTTTGTATAATTAGAATATCACTCTTAAACCATAAACTGATAATCTTTCACTAAATTTTAAATTGGGGTAAAAAGAGGTTGAATTTTATTTTTTATACAAAATGTACTTGCATTCCTGTAGTGGTATGAGTAATCATACCCTGTCTAACAAAACATGTTCGCTTAACTGTTTCTACAAATATAACTTGCAAGGTGTTCAGCTGAAATTCCATTGAAAGTACATTCATCTCAAGTTTCTGTTTCTTTTGCATTTGTTGCATCAACCTTGTATACATTGTTGAAAATAACAGCTGGCAAAGGACACTATAATAACAAACAAAAGCTAGCCCCCTCTTACATTGGAAACATGTCATGAAACAAAATATTTAGCTAGCGTTATAATTACTAAGTTGAATGAATCATGGCAAATTTCATCCTATGTTCAAGTTGTCATGGGTGCGTCTACATGAGACGCTTAATGCGCAGTAGCCTAATAACACTACACAACAGTGTGCTGGGCAAAAACCATGCTACTACATTACTGCATAGTAAATGTCACCAAAAAACTGCAGTTACTGTGCATTTAGTTAGTACTTCATTAAGCAAGAACTAAGCTACATGCGCTGTAACTACTACACATTAATGAAGGTGTAGATGTACCTGATGACTTGTACATTGTCCTTTCTAATATCTTTCAAAGAAATGATTTCAAGATTTTATATCTCAGAAGATACATTTTATCTTGATAGTTAATGTTAAATGTATTGTAAAATAGAATATACTTTGCCCCATCCTCAATAAAATCATGTTTGGTTTGCTGAAGATTCCCTTACTTCTTTTGAATGGTAGGGTTCAATTCAGGGATAATAAGAATATCCTCGTGTCTAAGTTTCAAAGCCTTTTTATTTGCAATCCAAAGGATCTGTTCTCTTCTCTCTGTTATCATACAGGGAAATTAGCAAAATCCCACATGTCTGATCTTTATCTCTAGTGGGACTGACACATGAAACATATTTACAAGTAAAGAAGGTCATTTTCACTTTTAAATAAAACACCTGAAACATAAATTTAACCACAAAAATAGAAAGTGTTTCAAGATTTTTCCCGCTGCTCAAATCTTCAGGATTTTAAACTGCATTCCTAAATTATTTTCCATTATTTCAATTTCCCTTTCTAGTATTATATCACTTTTGTTCTTAAGATGTGAGTATCTCTGAATTTGAAACACTTTCAACTTTTTCATGGATCATAACAATATATAGTCACTTCCCTACTGCCCACTAGCCCACCCCTGCAAATTTATATCAACTTCAGATTAATTGGATTTTATTTTCTAACTAAATTTGTGCCTCCTGGTGAAATAGGATGATCCATGTCAGTCTGCTTTGCTCTCTTGTTTGAAGTGATAGAATATACCAACTGACAAAGGATCAGGAATGGTCAAAGAAATGCTGGAATACTTTAAATATATGGAAGTCTTACAGTTAGGGTATTCACATCATTTCATTTGGTAGTTAACCTACATTTCTTTGAAATATCTATATTATGGTAAAAATATATTTTCCTATTTATATTTTATATTTAATAACAGTTTTCCTATTATGTCATTTCATAGTACAATTTTATGTTACTTGTTTACAAATACTGGTTTGTTTTTCTTTAAATCTGGATTTCAGAAAAAAATTATTTACTGTAAAATGTATTGTTTAATCAAATTCATTTTATGTGCCAGTGCCTTGGGCACTCTCAAATGAAAGTAATTTTATAAAAATTGGAAATGGCAAAAGATAGCCAAAATTTTGCTGGTAAACATTTTCCTCTTCAATTGTGTAAGTGATGTACAAAATATTAGATTAATTGTGTTTATTATATTTCTCCCCCTGAAAAACGGCAATAATGATAGTAAATTTTATATGTCTGTGAAAGATGACCATTAAGAAATGTCTGGAAAACAAGTAAAGTATAAGGAGTAAAAATATTCTTTTATCCTATGTATAATGTAATTGTTGAGTGCTCCTGTTTACTCCTTACACAAGCAAAATTTCCAGACATTCAGAATATTGATATTTATTTAACTTTACCTTCCACCACCTTGCTAGCCATACTACAAAATGGTTATTCACTTATTTTGGCTGAAGTGGATTGTTACTGTCCTTACCACATCAAACTAATAGCTTTAATTATTAATATTCAGAGAATTGTTCCTTACTACAAGGACGGATTTCTTTCCCGTGTTTAACTTCTGAAAAATTAAGATTTTAAAAATATAATATGTGTAAAAAGACACATAAAAGCCTTCTAGTAGAAGGTCATATTAATGTCAGTCATTGGCTTGATACACATTTTTAAGTCACTTCATTACTGTAAGCTCACATTTCTAAAATTTATGTTTCTATTCGCTCCAATTGCAATTTTAGTCATTTTAGTGAATGGGCTTTACACACTGAGGTGCCAAATCTGTTCAAATTTACTGTTGCTGTACATGGTGTTGAATAGCTAGCTAATGGTCTCCCTAAAAGAAGTTTCAGAATTCCAACCTAGTTAGTCACCATATCAATATTTTTACCATTGTTTTATCCCAACTTGACCAGACCTATTAGAGCATAAAAACAATCACATTGTTAAAAGTTACATACATCCAAGGTGTCTCATTTACTTTTAGTCATGAATGGGGTGAATAATTCTCAGAAAATTATTTGCTTGATGACCACCTGCTCATGAAAAGTTTGAGAGCAGATCACAGTTTCCTCACTTTTATTTATGATTCTCTTGTGCTAAACAATATATATATCCGTCTCTTTTTAATGGATTATGGGTATTTGACATTGTACTGACATTAACCAGAATGTGGAGAGCAACTGAGGCAGGGAAATTGGGATTTAGTTCTCTCAACACAACAGTCCTAACTAGTGTGGGGAATGATGCTTCTCTAGGGAAAGGTAACATGAAGAATTCTTTAGTTAACAAATGAAGTAGCATTTTCAGCTGTAAATCATGGAAGAGTCCACAAACCTATTTTAGCTGAAAAGCTAGAAAGGTTGCTTTTTTTGGCACCCACTGCTCCTGAAACACATAAATCTAACTGATTTCAATACATAGATGAGTAAGTTCTGAAATACAGGGCCTATAATTTGTGGTTTTCAATAAGATAGAATGTATTAATCTTTTTTCAACAAAAAGGAAGTAACTGTTAAACAATTTCAATATTATTTATCTCCTAGTGCATAAGAGCCCCTTTAGTGAAAATGTCTAAGAAAATTCAAGCTTCAGTGTAAAGTCTACATGCTCCCTGCAGAGATTTGGGAGGCAAGCAGTTGTAATAAAATAAAGTTCCTTTTGGAAAACTGCAACAATAGGTAAATTATCCAGGCGGTTACCCTGTTTTGTACTCTTTACAGTGTTGAAATAGCAGCTGGATTATTGAACAAAAATAGGCAGTTTGAAAGTTTTGTTCCCCTAAAATATATCCCATTTGTCCATCTCTGTATATCCTGAGAAAGGCATTAAGTAAAATTACAAAGTCTTCTTAAGTCTTATGCTAGTTTACCTTCCACTTCTTTCCTTCTAGAAAAGTGGCCTCAGGTGGAATATGAAAATCTGCATTTTAATGGGAATGCTTTCAGCTATTTTAATCCTTGTTTTTTATTAAGAAAGAGAAACACAATTAACATATTACATTTTCAACAAATATAGAACATTGTAATAATATTGAATGTAACAAAGACCAAAGCTTGCATTTATGCCATAAAAAATACTGCATTTTGTGAAGAAAAATATGTATGTGATCTGCCCTGTGCTTTTGCATAATAGCAGAGAGGGAATGATTGATATTAGGTTAGTCATTTACGGGTAGCTCATCTGTGTTTTATTTCTGATCCTGTCAAACTGAAAAGAACTACCAATTTTATTAGGGCTGGTGATGTACTCCATACTTGTAGTTTTATTACCTGTTTTAGAAGCTACAAAATATTGGCGCTCTTTAATAACAAGCACTTTATGTTTCCTTGTGTCAGCAAATTTCCTAGATTAATATCCTCTGTTTGATTGATAGAATCCTAGTGTGCTTTTTTATAAGGTTCTGAGGCACTAATTTCTGAACGAGCTTGTACTAAACTAGTGGGAGGCCTTACATATATATCCTTTGCTTTCTTTTGCTTGAGTCATATGACTTCTTTCTGTGCCATGATTAAATTCAATGCCTATTTAATTCAAACTCTCATTAGTGTTGCTATTAGTTTCTCAGATTTGACATTAGTATCATCAAATATTGTATTACCTCAGACAAATTTCTTCTTACAAAGTTAATAGCTGGCTGATAAAATAATAGCTGTCTCAGATTATAAATAAGCCTAAAGTATGTGTGTGCATTTTTAGGATTTTTATGGAATATTAGAACAGGAAAATACAGCTGGGGGAAATCAAAAGTGAGGTTTTACTTATTCTGTTTGCAGACTTAAATATATTTGGGCTCCTGCTACACTGCAGAGACTTCCTATACATTTTCATTAATTTTGAATTTGTGATACTTGTGCTCTAGAGTAGCATCAATGTCAATGAGTTTTGAAATTGAGAAGTTCATGGAATGAAGGATGAGTTACTATGGATAAATAGGAAGATCCTTTTTGATAACTCTAATTTTGCTTTGTTCAGTCCTAACTCAACAAAGCACTTATGCTTGAGCTTAGGCTCCATTCAAGTCAGAAAAAGAGAGACACTTTAATGAAATGTACCGTTTTTCCTCCTCACCAGAATGGAAAGAAGATAAATGATTAATTAATTTAAAAACTCTCTTGTCTTGGCTCTTACTCTGTACCTGGCTATAATTGAAGATAGAGTATGGGTGAATTATTTGACGCTGAATCCCCACTAGCAGAGGTGATGGTGGTTGGCAAACCTCATGGCATGGGGAGGATAGGAACACCTATTATTTGTGTAGTTCAGACTACTCTTGTCATTTAGATTTATAGTCTTGGGTTGGTCCTGCATTCTTTGCTGCATCTGAATGTTTTGGATATGGTGGTGACTAGGAGCATCCTTCGTGAGCTCCATGTGGTGAGATGGCTGGGAACTTTTTTTCTAATTCAGATCTGACCACCATCATTCATGCTTTCATAACCATAAAGCTAGAATACTGCAATGTGCTCTTCATGGCTCTGCCCTTGTAGACCATCCAGAAGCTACCAAGAACAACCTCCTACAAGTTTCCGTCTTTGTGCCAAGTTTATTTTGCAAAAGTACATGGGAGGTTATTATCTGTAGTTGCTACTTACCTGTGGTGTGCTCTCCCTTTTGGGGTTCATCAGAGCCCAAGCCTGGACAGTTACTGTAAGTACTATAAGACCTTTCTATTTGAGCAGGCCTTCAACAATTAAGATTCAGTTTTTGGAATTGTCTGTGGAGTTTGTTTTATTATATATTATTTTATATTTATATCTGTACCTGCCTTTATAGTTGATATGTTTTTAATTGCAAGCCACCCTGAGCCCCTTGTGGGGAGAGCAGCATATAAATTTAATAAATAATGTGATGAAGATCTTTTGAGAATTAAAACATGCTTCCTTTAAAGCAATGAAATGAGTAATATCTACTATATGGATAACTGTTCTAATTGCACAACTTTTTCTATTTCTCTTGGTATTTTGGAAAATGTTTTCAGGAAAAACAATAAAGCAGAGAATTTTCTTCACTAGGCATTTTGTTTCTTTTAAATAAAAATGTATAATCACACAAGCTAATGTATAAAATTCAGTTCTAGTATGCCATAGAATGGCCATAGAATGGCATGTTGGAACTGAATTTTGTAGGATGGCTCCCTGGCTTTTGTAGTTCTGCTAAATTCTCTGGAAACTTAAACTAAATTTTAAAATAGTCATTTTTTTTATCAGAAAACCAAATACTGCATTTAGTATTATACTCCTTACTTTTAATACAGATGGTTATAATTTAATTTTATTAGTAGATGTTTAGGATTGTGAATCCAAAAAGATGACAAAAAGCCAATAGGGAAATACAAATCGCCCAAGCAAGGGAGTAACATTAGAGGGATGGGGGTGAGGAGGGGAATGCAATTAGGTTACAGAAAATACAATACTAGCTAACTAAGCCTGGGGGCGGGGAGGAGGGGGTGGGGGAAGGGGAAGGAGGGGGTTCACAACACTGAGAGAGAAAGAAGATAGATACACACAAACCCGTACAATGGTCCGCAATGGTGGATGAAGTAGGTCAAAGAAAGTGTCTCAGTCCATATAGAGTCTCATCGTGGGGGTCCTCAACACATTAAACTCAACACATCCCCAATTTGTTGAGTGTTTCACAGATTTTTCATACTGACAACACAACTTCATTTTAAAGTTATTTACGAAAAGTTGAAGAGTTTGAAAAATATATACATGACACATGTAAGGAACCCAGGAAGGGGTACAAGATAATGCAGATTCTCACAAGGAGGTAAATGTGTTAGTAAGCAGTAGATAGATAATGCATATCTTCTTTCTCTCCATTTTTTAATGTGGGTGGAGACCTGATGATATTTTTAATGAGCTTTGGACTCCTGGTGTTGCTTCTAGCAGTCAGTAGTCTTCATTCCAGTATCTGTCTCTACACATAAAAATGGATTAATGCATTCTCCCACCCCACTTTTTCTCCTACATGTGTCAGGGTGTTTTTAAGCCTTCCCAGAGACCCAGGGTGTTGGGTATGGCCAAAGCTAGGGACTTTGACTGGGATGTGCCAGTGCTTCTGCTGGGACCAAAACTGGAGGTTCCTGGCTAGAGGGTCTTGCCCCTGTGCTCAGGGTTAGACTTAGAACCATATTTGGTGTCAGGAAGAAATTTTACCCCATGGTTTGATAGTATAGACTGTGGGAAGTTTTGCCTTCCTCTGTAATGGGGGACATGGACCTCTACCCGGGATGTCTTGAGCATATTGAGCATGTTCACATGTGCTCCAGGCTGGCAGGAGAGTGCTTTAATTAGAGCGGCTCCCAATAGAGCAGCTCTCGGGAAC
>NW_005843478.1:13431-18249 GCF_000455745.1 Alligator sinensis
CGCTCTAATTAAAGTGCTCGCAGCATCTCATGTATTCAGTGTCCTGTGCTTCAAAATGGCAGTGGGAGTGCTTTAACTAAAGCTCATTCAATGCCTCGTTCAACAAACTTTAGTTAAAGCATGCTCACCACTATTTTGAAGCACAGGGATGCTGACTACATGTGACAATGAGGCTGTTGGAGCATGCTAATTAGCACACTCCAGCAAACTTCATTAATCAAGTCTGCTCCAGTGCACACTAATTAGCATGTGTCAGAGCAGGTAATGGGCATGTGTATAGGTGCCCATATTGACAACATTTTATAGAAGCAGGACACTGGCTGCTGTGGCTCCCCTGCTTTATCTGTGGTCGGTAGTGTGTTAGGGCTATGTTGTGTCTGCCCCGCCACCCTACTGCTCCAGCAGGGATCCCCCTCTCCGTCCCTCCCATCTCCCACAGCATGGACCCTGCCCCACAAATCTTAGGCATGCGGTATGCTATTTAATGTTGAGAGGGGTGTGTGTGTGTGTGTGTGTGTGTGTGTGTGTGTGTGTCTCCAATTTCACTGGAACATGCAAACATAACAGTGTCTGCTTAGGGCTTTTTGGAGCTAATCAACAGGTCAGCTGGTAATGTCTCTCTGTTTCTTCCTTGGAAAAAGCTGTTTAAGACCTTGAGCTAATGAGAGAGGCTTTTGTTTTGTTGATGGGCTGATAACACAGTGGTTATCAGCCACCTGCTGGCTCCCTTGACTGTCAGGTTTGGAGATAGTATGAAGAAGCAGGGAGAGGAAGAAATGAAAAGATCAGTATCATTAACAGATGCATGCACTGTACATCCTCCCCACTTTACCTCAGAGTGCTAGCCACTAACCTGAGTTAGTTAGACTAACACTCACTAATCTGAGTGTTAGACTAACCTGCAAAGATTACATCAATTCAGGCTCTGGTTTTTTGAATATCTGTCCCTGGCCAAGAAGATTCAACCCTTGCACCAGGATCATTTCTTTCCCTGGTGTCTTGGTGTTTTGGATGTCAGCAAAATAACTTTTCCTAGTATTTAGAGGAACTCAGCTTTCATTGGAAAACTGAAAACTGCCACTACACATTTTTATGCTATCAAGCAAAAGCTCTCTGAGTGGTTTGCCCTGGTTTTTTTCCTGAATAGCCTCAATTATTGCACTTATCCTGGATTGCCACTTACATCTATGAGTTGTATTTATCCTTTTACCTTCACTGAGGCTACATCTAGTAGCCATTCCAGCTAACCAAACTCCTGTTCAGAGACATTTGTCTTCCCTTGACTAGCAGGTGTTTTCTAAAAGTATCTATATCCCTCAGTCATAATCATGAATCTACAAATTATAAATAGAAATGATAGATTCTCCATTTGAGTTACTGGCAGCTTATTTTCAAAACAACAAAAATCCAAAGACCAATCTTCTAAATAGACATCATGTTAGCTGGAAGAGTATATCACCTTTATGAAATATCACTTTTTATAACTGACGTGCCTTATGCTTTATTCCATGAAGATAAGAAAGTGATTTTTGTCCCATTTAAACAGATGTCCAAGGCAGAGAAAATATTATATAAAAATTAAATCTATAGTTCCTCAATATTTCCCCAGGCTTAACAACTTTCTGGAAGATGCAAGTTTTCAAAGGCTGTTTTTTTAAAAAGGTCACTTGTTACTAACTGGGATGAAATTTATTACTAGGAAATTGTATACCAATTTGCTTTTAAAGAAATATTTTTAAAATAAAATTTAATTTTAAAGTAAATTAAGTTTAATAAGCATGTACCTTTGACAAATAATCTCTAAAATGTTTTCTATTTAGTGCTTTCAAAGGTTTTAGAATCAATTTAATGTCTCTTTGAACAAATCATACACGATGGTAATTGCCTACACTTTCTGATTCTTAGTATTCTTCACCTCTCTGCTAACAGCTGCATGCTTCCTTGCTGTTTTAATTTTATTTTAGATGGGTTTTTTATCTCCTTCACTTTCATCCATTTGTATCTGTGAGATTTTAGATAAGTGAGTCTTATTTCCAATTTGTTTATTTTATCACAAGCTGTCAATACATAGATTTTTGATAAACTGATGGAAAAGTAAAGGTATATTGTTGATAGCTCTGAGATTTTCAGTGACTATTCAAGATGAACAATCTTGACGTGCTAGGACATAAGTTCAGTGCTTTTCTTATCCACAAAAGAAAAGATCTATGGCAGGGTTTACCTCTGCTGCACCCCCTCATGACCCTAAAGAGCACAACTCACCCTGCTGCAATGTTGCCAATGGTTAACCACCACCTCTCATGCAGTCCACTACAGTGATGGCATAGTCTTCCATTTAAGACATTCTTCTACTGTGTCCCATCCAACGTATTTTAAATTGTCAAAATTAAAGAAAACAAGGAACTCAAAAATAAAGTCATCCACCAAGTCTTCAAGAGGACCCCACACTTGGGGTCAAGACCTTTCATCAAACAAATGGTCATCTCCAATCCTGGTTGTACCATCAACAGGGAGGTTCACCTACCCTGCGAGTTGTCTTTGACCCTTGGTTAGAACTAGGCTTTTCTCATGAACATAAAATTAGAGGTCTATTCTGCCTCCTGGTCAGCCAGCAATTGGCTGAAGACCTCTCATTTTAGTTCCCTTTTCCACACCTAACACCTACTGTGGGTTTAGTTAGTTTTGCCTAACTTTGTCCACCACCCCTGATTTACCCACTTCTGGTCAATTTGGAGACTGGCATACCCCATCAATATTCCATTCAAATGTAGTAAAATGTGAAGTCAGTTATAATTCTATTTCAATTCTATTTCTATTTCTAAAACACACACATAGATGCTGTGCAATTCACTGTGCAGTATATTCAGTTGCATTAATTGCATGTGTAGATGCACCCACAGAATGGTAATACCACCATATTTAAACTGTAGAAAGAAGATTTCGGTGATAACTCTTGTTTCTGGAGTGGTGTGATGGGTTAGGTTTTTTGTTACTTGCTATGCTTCCTATATATTCTTAGCCCATGTGACTGAGGGAGGAAGAGAAGGGGAAAGAGCATGTGCTTTACTCCATGTTGAAGGGTGGGTAACCAAGGAGAATACCATAAATTAAATATTTATCTTAACTAATGTTTTCAGATTATGCTTAAGACTGAAGTCCTCCAGGAATTGGTCTGCTGGAGCTAAATTCATGAATATTTTTTCTTCTAAAAAGTATATGAACAAATGTTAAAAATTAACATAGTTCTCCTTTATGACTTTTGTATTGCAGGTTTCTACTTCTAGGATTTTTCTTATTTCAAACATTGCTGTTAATGTACTAAAACATCCAGACAGAAAAATAGTTATTGATTTTTTTCCAATATCATGAGATTTTAGTTTAGAAACACTTTATTCATCATTCATTTAAAATAAAAATCCTAATGTCTTTTTTGTCTGTTCATGTAAAAGGACTTTAGAGTGTTGTTTTATGACTGTTAGTCTATAGCATATTCTCTTTAACCTATCTCATCTGTTTATCCTAAATCTGGCCGAAGTCTCCAACTGGTCCATTTTAAAAACCTGATTTTACAAATATTTGAATAGGTACATATATTTTCTTCATGGGAATATTCCAAGTGACTAAAAAGGAAACTACTCCCATGAGTAAGTGGCATGCATGTTTAAGTATAGTATTTACTCACATACCACATGCACCTTTCCCTTCAGAATCAACCTTCCAAAACTGGGGTGAATGCTTAAAAGCAGGGAAGTTGATTTTTTTCTTTGTTGGAATACAATTAAGGAGGAATAGAAGTATCCAAACACTGTGCAGTAATGACTGCCAAGATAGTTGTGTTTTCCCTTTGGTCCTAGTAAGCAGAAAAGGTAGAATCCTGTGTAACCCTTTCATAGATGCCAAATATATTGGCTTGTGCCTGACACAGCAATTGAGTTTGTTCAGGGCAAGTGAGCTGCTGAATGCAGTCTGTAGTATCTTGATATGGTTTGTAGTGTGGAAACAACGCTGTTATTTATAGGAACTTATATTAAGACTATTTACAATCAAGATGTAACAGTTTTGCTACTGCCCTTGGAAGAGTCTGGGATCTAGCCTTGTTGCTGTCCTTCCACACCAGGAACTTCCTCCTGTCTTACCAAGACGATGCCACACTTCCTGGACACTGTATTTCCAGGAGAACTGACTCTGTCACACAATCAGTCTTGACCCTGGAAAAATCCTTTTCTTTTTTTCCTTTACATTCTACCTCCCCAAAATAAGGGGAATATCTTATTTGGGATGTATGGAATATAAGAAAATACCACATTTGCAGAATCCAGTCCTAAGTCAATAGGAGTTTAAATTGAGATGTGAATTCATGACTAGACATATGGGTTTGATTTACAACCTATCAAAATCAGAGGGAGTCTTTCTGCTGCCTTCAATGAGCTATTGATTTGGCATTTTTTCATATTACTATGTATAGTAATATATAATATATATATTACTAATATATAGAGATATATATATAATATCTCATTTTTTATCTATCATTCAATTAAATACATAATCTTTTTATCAATGGTATACAAACCATGCTTTTTGTATACACCCTTATTGGTCAAACTGCAACGAAGAATTTTTCAGGCAATCCAAGTGGACTAGCATATAGAAATGGATGAGCATGTAGCACATAGAAATTTACTAAAAACACAACAGTTTAGAACCATAATACACCAAATGACCAGACTGTGCTCCAATCATTTTAAACTGCTCTGTCTCTCTCATCTTATTGGATAGGCTTCATGTATGATCTGGAGGGAGAGGGTGGGGTTTTTT